>NC_053394.1:177492778-177782545 GCF_905171765.1 Bufo bufo
GGCTCAGACCGTTTCCCTGATATGCTTGGGGGTGATGTGACAGACTGATGGGCTTGGTTTTCAGGTGCCACCTGTGCGCTTTCCGCAGAAGACTGGGTGGAAGACCATGTGGTGAACGTGCTGGAAGCACTGTCGGCCACCCAATCGATTAATGCCTGTACCTGCTCAGGCCTTACCATCCTAAGAGCGGCATTGGGCCCCACGAGATATTGCGGTACATTCTGCCGGCTAGTTGAGGGAGTTCGTTCCCTACTGTGTGCGCCTGGGGCCGAACGGCCACGTCCTCTACCAGCAACAGAGGCTCCACGGACACCACCACGACCGCGTCCTCGTCCCTTAATAGTATTTTTCTTCATTGTTGCGATTCAACTCGCACCACAATGAAATATATTATTTTTTATAAGCAAAATCCCCTCACTGGAATACTTTCAGTCTTTTGACTGTATGGATTACAGATGGAATGACTGTTATATGTGAGTACCGCTTTCTTTGACAGATTCTAGTATGGGTACATATATGTTTTCCCAACCCCAGCACATTAGTTTGCTAATTCCAGATGTATGAAACGCAGGCCTAACTGTATCTAGTATATTGAACGCCAGATAAACTAACTTGGCCTTTTTTAAATAAAAAAAAAATTCCCTCACTGGAATACTTTCAGTCTTTTGACTGTATGGATTACAGATGGAATGACTGTTATATGTGAGTACCGCTTTCTTTGACAGATTCTAGTATGGGTACATATATGTTTTCCCAACCCCAGCACATTAGTTTGCTAATTCCAGATGTATGAAACGCAGGCCTAACTGTATCTAGTATATTGAACGCCAGATAAACTAACTTGGCCTTTTTTAAATGAAAAAAATTCCCTCACTGGAATACTTTCAGTCTTTTGACTGTATGGATTACAGATGGAATGACTGTTATATGTGAGTACCGCTTTCTTTGACAGATTCTAGTATGGGTACATATATGTTTTCCCAACCCCAGCACATTAGTTTGCTAATTCCAGATGTATGAAACGCAGGCCTAACTGTATCTAGTATATTGAACGCCAGATAAACTAACTTGGCCTTTTTTAAATAAAAAAAATTCCCTCACTGGAATACTTTCAGTCTTTTGACTGTATGGATTACAGATGGAATGACTGTTATATGTGAGTACCGCTTTCTTTGACAGATTCTAGTATGGGTACATATATGTTTTCCCAACCCCAGCACATTAGTTTGCTAATTCCAGATGTATGAAACGCAGGCCTAACTGTATCTAGTATATTGAACGCCAGATAAACTAACTTGGCCTTTTTTAAATAAAAAAAATTCCCTCACTGGAATACTTTCAGTCTTTTGACTGTATGGATTACAGATGGAATGACTGTTATATGTGAGTACCGCTTTCTTTGACAGATTCTAGTATGGGTACATATATGTTTTCCCAACCCCAGCACATTAGTTTGCTAATTCCAGATGTATGAAACGCAGGCCTAACTGTATCTAGTATATTGAACGCCAGATAAACTAACTTGGCCTTTTTTAAATAAAAAAAATTCCCTCACTGGAATACTTTCAGTCTTTTGACTGTATGGATTACAGATGGAATGACTGTTATATGTGAGTACCGCTTTCTTTGACAGATTCTAGTATGGGTACATATATGTTTTCCCAACCCCAGCACATTAGTTTGCTAATTCCAGATGTATGAAACGCAGGCCTAACTGTATCTAGTATATTGAACGCCAGATAAACTAACTTGGCCTTTTTTAAATAAAAAAAATTCCCTCACTGGAATACTTTCAGTCTTTTGACTGTATGGATTACAGATGGAATGACTGTTATATGTGAGTACCGCTTTCTTTGACAGATTCTAGTATGGGTACATATATGTTTTCCCAACCCCAGCACATTAGTTTGCTAATTCCAGATGTATGAAACGCAGGCCTAACTGTATCTAGTATATTGAACGCCAGATAAACTAACTTGGCCTTTTTTAAATAAAAAAAATTCCCTCACTGGAATACTTTCAGTCTTTTGACTGTATGGATTACAGATGGAATGACTGTTATATGTGAGTACCGCTTTCTTTGACAGATTCTAGTATGGGTACATATATGTTTTCCCAACCCCAGCACATTAGTTTGCTAATTCCAGATGTATGAAACGCAGGCCTAACTGTATCTAGTATATTGAACGCCAGATAAACTAACTTGGCCTTTTTTAAATAAAAAAAAATTCCCTCACTGGAATACTTTCAGTCTTTTGACTGTATGGATTACAGATGGAATGACTGTTATATGTGAGTACCGCTTTCTTTGACAGATTCTAGTATGGGTACATATATGTTTTCCCAACCCCAGCACATTAGTTTGCTAATTCCAGATGTATGAAACGCAGGCCTAACTGTATCTAGTATATTGAACGCCAGATAAACTAACTTGGCCTTTTTTAAATAAAAAAAATTCCCTCACTGGAATACTTTCAGTCTTTTGACTGTATGGATTACAGATGGAATGACTGTTATATGTGAGTACCGCTTTCTTTGACAGATTCTAGTATGGGTACATATATGTTTTCCCAACCCCAGCACATTAGTTTGCTAATTCCAGATGTATGAAACGCAGGCCTAACTGTATCTAGTATATTGAACGCCAGATAAACTAACTTGGCCTTTTTTAAATAAAAAAAATTCCCTCACTGGAATACTTTCAGTCTTTTGACTGTATGGATTACAGATGGAATGACTGTTATATGTGAGTACCGCTTTCTTTGACAGATTCTAGTATGGGTACATATATGTTTTCCCAACCCCAGCACATTAGTTTGCTAATTCCAGATGTATGAAACGCAGGCCTAACTGTATCTAGTATATTGAACGCCAGATAAACTAACTTGGCCTTTTTTAAATAAAAAAAATTCCCTCACTGGAATACTTTCAGTCTTTTGACTGTATGGATTACAGATGGAATGACTGTTATATGTGAGTACCGCTTTCTTTGACAGATTCTAGTATGGGTACATATATGTTTTCCCAACCCCAGCACATTAGTTTGCTAATTCCAGATGTATGAAACGCAGGCCTAACTGTATCTAGTATATTGAACGCCAGATAAACTAACTTGGCCTTTTTTAAATAAAAAAAATTCCCTCACTGGAATACTTTCAGTCTTTTGACTGTATGGATTACAGATGGAATGACTGTTATATGTGAGTACCGCTTTCTTTGACAGATTCTAGTATGGGTACATATATGTTTTCCCAACCCCAGCACATTAGTTTGCTAATTCCAGATGTATGAAACGCAGGCCTAACTGTATCTAGTATATTGAACGCCAGATAAACTAACTTGGCCTTTTTTAAATAAAAGAAATTCCCTCACTGGAATACTTTCAGTCTTTAGACTGTATGGATTACAGATGGAATGACTGTTATATGTGAGTACCGCTTTCTTTGACAGATTCTAGTATGGGTACATATATGTTTTCCCAACCCCAGCACATTAGTTTGCTAATTCCAGATGTATGAAACGCAGGCCTAACTGTATCTAGTATATTGAACGCCAGATAAACTAACTTGGCCTTTTTTAAATAAAAAAAAATTCCCTCACTGGAATACTTTCAGTCTTTTGACTGTATGGATTACAGATGGAATGACTGTTATATGTGAGTACCGCTTTCTTTGACAGATTCTAGTATGGGTACATATATGTTTTCCCAACCCCAGCACATTAGTTTGCTAATTCCAGATGTATGAAACGCAGGCCTAACTGTATCTAGTATATTGAACGCCAGATAAACTAACTTGGCCTTTTTTAAATAAAAAAAATTCCCTCACTGGAATACTTTCAGTCTTTTGACTGTATGGATTACAGATGGAATGACTGTTATATGTGAGTACCGCTTTCTTTGACAGATTTTAGTATGGGTACATATATGTTTTCCCAACCCCAGCACATTAGTTTGCTAATTCCAGATGTATGAAACGCAGGCCTAACTGTATCTAGTATATTGAACGCCAGATAAACTAACTTGGCCTTTTTTAAATAAAAAAAATTCCCTCACTGGAATACTTTCAGTCTTTTGACTGTATGGATTACAGATGGAATGACTGTTATATGTGAGTACCGCTTTCTTTGACAGATTCTAGTATGGGTACATATATGTTTTCCCAACCCCAGCACATTAGTTTGCTAATTCCAGATGTATGAAACGCAGGCCTAACTGTATCTAGTATATTGAACGCCAGATAAACTAACTTGGCCTTTTTTAAATAAAAGAAATTCCCTCGCTGGAATACTTTCAGTCTTTAGACTGTATGGATTACAGATGGAATGACTGTTATATGTGAGTACCGCTTTCTTTGACAGATTCTAGTATGGGTACATATATGTTTTCCCAACCCCAGCACATTAGTTTGCTAATTCCAGATGTATGAAACGCAGGCCTAACTGTATCTAGTATATTGAACGCCAGATAAACTAACTTGGCCTTTTTTAAATAAAAAAAATTCCCTCACTGGAATACTTTCAGTCTTTTGACTGTATGGATTACAGATGGAATGACTGTTATATGTGAGTACCGCTTTCTTTGACAGATTCTAGTATGGGTACATATATGTTTTCCCAACCCCAGCACATTAGTTTGCTAATTCCAGATGTATGAAACGCAGGCCTAACTGTATCTAGTATATTGAACGCCAGATAAACTAACTTGGCCTTTTTTAAATAAAAAAAATTCCCTCACTGGAATACTTTCAGTCTTTTGACTGTATGGATTACAGATGGAATGACTGTTATATGTGAGTACTGCTTTCTTTGACAGATTCTAGTATGGGTACATATATGTTTTCCCAACCCCAGCACATTAGTTTGCTAATTCCAGATGTATGAAACGCAGGCCTAACTGTATCTAGTATATTGAACGCCAGATAAACTAACTTGGCCTTTTTTAAATAAAAAAAATCCCCTCACTGGAATACTTTCAGTCTTTTGACTGTATGGATTACAGATGGAATGACTGTTATATGTGAGTACCGCTTTCTTTGACAGATTCTAGTATGGGTACATATATGTTTTCCCAACCCCAGCACATTAGTTTGCTAATTCCAGATGTATGAAACGCAGGCCTAACTGTATCTAGTATATTGAACGCCAGATAAACTAACTTGGCCTTTTTTAAATAAAAAAAATCCCCTCACTGGAATACTTTCAGTCTTTTGACTGTATGGATTACAGATGGAATGACTGTTATATGTGAGTACCGCTTTCTTTGACAGATTCTAGTATGGGTACATATATGTTTTCCCAACCCCAGCACATTAGTTTGCTAATTCCAGATGTATGAAAAGCAGGCCTAACTGTATCTAGTATATTGAACGCCAGATAAACTAACTTGGCCTTTTTTAAATAAAAAAAATTCCCTCACTGGAATACTTTCAGTCTTTTGACTGTATGGATTACAGATGGAATGACTGTTATATGTGAGTACCGCTTTCTTTGACAGATTCTAGTATGGGTACATATATGTTTTCCCAACCCCAGCACATTAGTTTGCTAATTCCAGATGTATGAAACGCAGGCCTAACTGTATCTAGTATATTGAACGCCAGATAAACTAACTTGGCCTTTTTTAAATAAAAAAAAAATTCCCTCACTGGAATACTTTATGGCTTTTCACTGTATGGATTACAGGTGGACTGGTATTAGTAGGGGTGACACAAGCACACCCAAGTCCCTGATGTAGGATTTCTATGGCACAGACCACTATTACAAGTGATTAATGGACGTTGGGAGAGATTGTGCTGCAGCACTAGTCCCAAGATGGCCGCCGCC
The DNA here is from genome assembly GCF_905171765.1 of Bufo bufo. Lineage (NCBI taxonomy): Eukaryota > Metazoa > Chordata > Amphibia > Anura > Bufonidae > Bufo > Bufo bufo. The sequence continues at coordinate 177,498,602 of NC_053394.1, forward strand.
TATCAGCCCAGTAACATGTGCCACAAAATGGTCTGCACAACCTTTAAAAAAAATAGCCTTGGACTGTGCTGCTAAATCGCTATTGGTCTGAATCCCAGGTGTAGATGTCTGACTTGTTTGGAGCTTTGGAATGCACACTGTGGCAGCTTCTGCTGCAGCACTACAAGTCGCAAAATGGCGGCCGGCGGTCAGCCCAGGTACATGTGGATGGAAAAATCACTCTGGCCACTCTAAAAATAGCCAATCCCTATCAAAAAAGCAGCTCAGCTGCAGTTGTTCAGATGAATCACAGGTGGAGGAGAGAAATTTGCTTCCAGTTATTCAATTATCCCTGCCTATTCTCGCCCTAGCATCAGCTGCGTCTATCCCTGTTCTATTCACATCGGGAGTGATCACGTCCCGACGTGCGCACAAGCTTATAAAGAGGCTGAGTCACATGCTGCACTTGGCCAATCACAGCCTTGCCAATAGTAGGCATGGCTGCGATGGCATCTTAGGGCAAGTAGTATGATGCATGTTGATTGGCTGCTTTGCAGCCTTTCAAAATGCGCCAAAATACATGCCGAACGACGAACCCGAACCCGAACTTTTACGAAAAAGTTCGGGTTCGGGTCCGTGTCACGAACACCCCAAAATTCGGTACGGACCCGAACTATGCTCGAACCGTTCGCTCAACACTATTCACTAGAGCTTTACAGGTTGCCACTGGAATCGTCTTCCACTCCTCAATGATGACATCACGGATCTGGTGGATGTTAGAGACCTTGTGCTCCTCCACCTTCTGTTTGAGGATGCCCCACAGATGCTCAATAGGGTTTAGGTCTGGAGACATGTTGGCTAGTTCAGCACCTTTACCCTCAGTTTATTTAGCAAGGCAGTGGTTGTCTTGGAGGTGTGTTTGGGGTGGTTATCATGTAGGAATACTGCCCTGCAGACCAGTTTCCCAAGGGAGGGGATCATGTCTGTTGTTACAGTATGTTACAGTACATGTTGCCATTCATGGTTCCTTCAATGAACTGTAGCTCCCAACAGCCAGCGGCACTCATGCAGCCCCAAACCATGACACTTCCACCACCATGCTTCACTGTAGGCAGGACACACTTGTTTTGTACAAGCATGCTTGACACTATCTGAACAAAATAAGTTTATCTTGGTCTCAGACCAAAGGACATGGTTCCAGTAATCCATGTCCTTAGTATGTTTGTCTTCAGCAAACTGATATATATATACATACATACACACACACACACACATATAATACCACAATAAAGAAAAAGAGTGCGTAACACACCGGTATGAGAAAATACAAATCAATTTTATTCAATATCCATAAAAGACATACATGATACATATTATAAGACAATAAATAAGCAGGGACAGCCACAATCCTGCATCACACTGCTACCTGCCCCATCAGATGGATGGACGTAATGGAATCTCCATGTTTATAATATATGAATGGTCAATTATCCCCATGGATATAGTGCCGGATGAATGGAGAATCTACAGCAAGGGTGTGCTTGCCTCAATAAACCGGTGTGCATAAATACCAAAGTTGCAGACACAAGGTCCAAAAATACTAGGTAAAGCAAGTGTGTAGGGCTACATACCAACAGGGCTGGGACAGGTACCAGGGCAATGGCGCTCCTCAACGCGCGTTTCGCGTATAGTTTGCTTCCTCTTGAAGGAAGCAAACTATACGCGAAACGCGCGTTGAGGAGCGCCATTGCCCTGGTACCTGTCCCAGCCCTGTTGGTATGTAGCCCTACACACTTGCTTTACCTAGTATTTTTGGACCTTGTGTCTGCAACTTTGGTATTTATGCACACCGGTTCTTTGAGGCAAGCACACCCTTGCTGTAGATTCTCCATTCATCCGGCACTATATCCATGGGGATAATTGACCATTCATATATTATACACATGGAGATTCCATTACGTCCATCCATCTGATGGGGCAGGTAGCAGTGTGATGCAGGATTGTGGCTGTCCCTGCTTATTTATTGTCTTATAATATGTATCATGTATGTCTTTTATGGATATTGAATAAAATTGATTTGTATTTTCTCATACCGGTGTGTTACGCACTCTTTTTCTTTATTGTGGTATTATGTAATTGCGGGAGTGTACCGTTTATATTTAAGACCGCAGGTGATTTAACACACACATATAGTGTAAGGGATTGCTCTCTCACAGGGGGTCGCAATCACAGACTTCTCCTCTGACAACGGGGTTTAAGTCCAAGAACAAACATAAACAAAATAAATACATGCCCGTCTGGGCCCTAGCTAATACAACGGTCTTCTCCCTGACTCACCTCTAAAGCGCAGTTTACCTACAGGGTCTCAGACCTTAGCAGGTCAGCTCACCAAACATAAGTCCAAAGAGAGATCTGGCATCACTAAGCCATACGGTCTAACAGCCCACCTGGCTGCGACCTCACAAGCCTCTCAGGCTTCCCTCTCTGTAGGGTCACTTCCTCTCCCCCAGACTCATACACAGAGGGTTGATTTATCCCAGCTTGATTAACACAGCTGGCCTCACCTGGGGCCAGAGAACCTGTAATTAACTGGGGTGTGGACTGGAAGACTTCCACTACCAACCTGTCTCCCAGTCCAAAGAAATCCAGCCCATACAACTTAAAATAAAAAACAGCTCCAGAAACTATGCCTTGCTGAAGCCATACCATTTCTGGATTTCAGTTCTCACCCATCTAAACTGAAAAACCGGGTGAGATACACACCCCCACTATACCCCTACCGTGCATATATATATATATATATATATATATATATATATATATATAGTGTTGTTGCTTTTGACTGCCGAATCAAAGAGTGAAATGGCTGAGATCGACATTATCTCTGATCCAGGCCTTTGCAGCAGGGTATCAGCTGTATGTGTCCGTACCCTCCCTGTGTATGAGGGTTTTACAGGAAGAATTTTCTCCCTCAGCTGCAAACGTAGGCCTAGTTATGCAATGATCCCCAACTCCTATATTATTAGCCAGTTTTGCCATAATCCCTGTGAAGCTGTAATGGACACATTTGCTTAGTTATGCAGTGAAACATCATCCACCTCATAGCATAGCTAGGTAGCTCTTCAGGCTCCCAGGAAGGCTGAGTAATAAACGACGTGGAGCTGTAATAGAGACTGTTGAACAAGAAATATGATTAAATCCCTCTACGCACTGTCAAACAGTGCCATACGATTTGATTCTTATGGTCCAGGGGAAGCTCTAATAGAAACTGCATAATATTAAATCTACCTAGATAAATCCTCCTCCTCACTCCCAAATAGAGCCATAGCTAGGCAGATTTGCCTTTCAGGGTCCTGAGAAAGCTGGATAAGAAACCATGTAATGCTGTAACAGAGACTGCAGATTACTAAACCTAACTAGATAACCCCCCCCCCCCCCCCCCAAACACACACACACACACACACACACACACATACACACTCCCAAATAGTGCCATAGCTAGAGAGATTTGCCTTTCAGGAATCTGTGAAATGAAAGTAACTGGCAAAATATAAGGGTGTGGTACAGAAGACATTTTTTTTTAGCAATTCAACTGCAGTTTTTGTGTTGTGTGCTCAGGCAGAAAATAGAGGGGGAGGACTGCTTTAGGTGCTGCTATCTCCTGAATGGTAGCAGCTAGAAACATGCACTGGTCTTGTTTGAAAGCTAACATTCCAGGCTTTCAAACAAGACCAAAATGACAGAATTAGCCCAAGCAACACAGGAGAAATCACTGTTAGAAATCAAGTCGGGAATAATCGTGGGTAAAATCTGCTTTTACTTTCACTTTCAGCTGCATTTCCCAGCATCCTGATTTCTATCAGTGATATCTTCCCCTTTACTGAATGTATTGCTGTCATTCTGGTATTGTCTGAATGCTTGGAAGCTTTCAAACAATACAAAGCCCATATCTCTAGCTGGTACCAAAACAGAGATATAAGCAGTTAAAGCAGCCCCCGTCCTCCTCTTCAGTCTGGAGGAGAATGAGGGAGCAGATGCAGGTGGTTAAAAATGCAATAGTGTCCCCTGAGGTGTGTCCAACAAGATTTACTGCAGACACACATAAAAAATCTACAATTAAAAAAGTGACATTTTTGGGAGGGTTTGTCCAATTTTAACGTGGAGGTTAAAGGGGTTGTCTCACTTCTTTTCTTCAGCGCAGCAGGCCCGGACTTCTGGTGTTCTAGGGGGCGGTGCCTGCGAACATGACTGGCACCACATGCCAGCAGCACTGAGAAGCTGTAATTCCCTATGTGCCTGTGCGTGCAAGCTCCCGCACTGTGAGAGATCCATAGCACATAGGGGGACAGGAGCTACTTGTAGGAGCTACAGTAGTAAGCTACTTGTATTAGGTTGGTACACATCATAAATGTCACTTCATGTGATGAGACAACCCCCTTAAATGGCAAGAAATGTTTTATAACCACAATTGACCCGACTGCATTGAACACAAAGTAAATGAAAGCAAGAAACTATTTCAGGTGTAATTCCAGCCTTGGAGCCACAAAGATTCCCTACTTCACAGTACAGCTAATGATGTTCATTAAAGGGGTTGTCCCATGAAAAAATATTCTACAGTTTTCAAACCAGCACCTGGATATGAATAGTTTTGTAATCACATGTAATTAAAAATGTTGTATAGCCAATAAGTTATTCAATAAAATGTATCTGTATAGCGCCACCTGCAGTTAGTTTTTTTCCCTTTTCATTGTCCTGCTCACTGAGATAGCCGCACATGCTCAGTTTCATCTTTCAACTGCCTCCTGAGCTGTGATTGGGGGAGAACGGTCACGCTCCCTTAGCTGCAGTAGAGAAGACACTGCCCTTGAGCTGCCAGCTTGATATAAATGGCAGAGCAATGAATGGGGAGATCTCTGGATCCATGTGAGTTACAGGGCAGGTTCTAGCTTTGTTAGAAAGGTATTGTCATGTAATATATGATGTCTGATTTTCATTTTTTACATTATTCATGGGATAACTCCTTTAAGCCTTGGCTAAACGTGCCTCAAACATGTGCTGCTGCAAAGGGATTCAGGCAATCTGCCGTACATGTTCATTGGCAGCATGTGTCAGAATTAAAATACTGCTTACAATTTGCTGCAACAGCCATGGAACAAAAGGCGCTATAATAATAAATAATATTAATCTCTGGTTCTAGCTTTGTTAGAAAGAGACTGTCATGTATTATATGATGGCTGATTTTCATTTTTTACATTATTCATAGGATAACCTCTTTAAAGGGGTTGTCCGGGTTCAGAGCTGAACCCGGACATACCTCCATTTTCACCCAGGCAGCCCCCTTGACTTGAGCATCGGAGCAGTTCATGCAAAGGCATTTTCCGGAGTTCCGGTAACGTACCGGGCTTTCCATGGGGCTGCCAGGAAGCCCGGTGACCTCACCGGCACTGATGGGTGGGCTATAGCGCTGCCCTAGCCTGTAAAATGGCTAGGACAGCACTAAAGCACGCCCAGCAGAGCCGGTGACGTCACCGAACACACTGTGGGGCGGAAGCTTCCGCCCGGCAGTGTGTTATTCTAAACAAAAGAGCCCTTGCCCTGCGCGATCTAGCGCAGTGCAAGGGAGCGCATCGGAGCACGAGATGCTCTGATGCTAACATCAGGGGGTCTGCCTGGGTGAAATTATGGTTATGTCCGGGTTCAGCTCTGAACCCGGACAAACCCGTTAATAGGATGCATGGCAGCAATAGACTGACAGGCATAATACACTGTAATCCAAAAGTATTGCAGTGTATTTTATGACCAACGAAGCACATACGTGCTCAGGTCCCCTAATGGGAAAAAAGAAAGGAATTTTTGTTTAAATGCTTACAGTTCCATTAAACAGAACCTATCACCACAAAATGCAGTGCATTCTGCAGGCAGTATGTTATAAAGCAGAAGAAGCTGGGCAGATCGATATATATTTTTGAGGGAAAAGATTTCTGAGTTCGGTTGACAGTGACTGACAGCTATCTCTGTATACACACTTAAAGGGCTTCTGTCACCCCCCAAAACTCATTTTTGGGCATATTAAAATCCTTATTGTACGACTATTCCCTATATAGTGCTCTTACCTTGGTCTGTGGCTTCGTTTCATTAAAAATCGAGCTTTTAAAATATGCAAATTACTTCACTACCAGTAAGTAGGGCGTCTACTTGCTGGTAGCCACCGCATCCTCCTTTTAAAAAAACACCCCTTCCTCCAGTTGATTGTCAGGGCCAGCGAGCGCTCTCCTCCTCCGGCTGGCCCTGTCTGCAATTCAAATCCCGCGCCTGCGCCTTTACGTGTCTACATTCGGCGCAGGCGCTCTGAGAGAAGAATGCTCGCTTCCTCAACACTTCCTCAGTGCGCCTGCGCCGATGATGTCAATAAATGACAAAAAGAAAGCATATAAAACACTAAAACAGGAGGGTAGCACGAAAGCACTGAAAAAAATGAAAAAAATAGAACATGTAAAAAACAAATAAAAGCGGCCAAACTAGAGACCGAGAGATTAATTGCCAAAGAGAGTAAAACTAACCCTAAAATGTTCTTCAATTATATAAATGTTAAAAAGTATAAATCTGAAGGTGTCGGCCCTTTAAAGAGTAATGAGGGGGGAGTCGCAGAGAGCGACGAGGAAAAAGCAAAGCTGTTAAATATTTTTTTTTCGCCAATGTATTCACTGAGGAAAATAAACTGTCAGATGAAATGCTGAATGTTGAAATAAATTCCCCATTAAAAGTGCCCTGTCTGACCCAGGAAGAAGTACAACAGCGACTTAAAAAGATTAAAATAGACAAATCGCCAGGACCGGATGGTATACACCCTCGTATCCTAAGGGAATTAAGTAATGTCATAGCCAGACCCTTATTTCTGATATTTGCAGATTCTATACTGACAGGGAATGTCCCACAGGATTAGCGCATGGCAAATGTGGTGCCAATATTCAAAAAGGGTCCAAAAACAGAGCCTGGAAACTATAGGCCGGTAAGTTTAACATCTGTTGTGGGTAAACTGTTTGAAGGTTTTCTGAGAGACGCTATCTTAGAGCATCTTAACGGAAATAAGCAAATAACATCATATCAGCATGGCTTCGTGAGGGATCGGTCATGTCAAACTAATTTAATCAGTTTCTATGAGGAGGTAAGTTCTAGACTTGACAGCGGCGAATCAATGGATGTCGTATATCTGGACTTCTCCAAAGCATTTGACACTGTACCACATAAAATGTTATGTTATAAAATGAGAATGCTCGGACTGGGAGAAAACATCTGTATGTGGGTAAGTAACTGGCTCAATGATAGAAAACAGAGGGTGGTTATTAACGGTACACACTCAGATTGGGTCACTGTCACTAGTGGGGTACCTCAGGGGTCAGTATTGGGCCCTATTCTCTTCAATATATTTATTAATGATCTTGTAGAAGGCTTGCATAGTAAAGTATCAATTTTCGCAGATGACACTAAACTGTGTAAAGTAATTAACACTGAAGAGGACAGTATACTGCTACAGATGGATCTGGATAGATTGGATGCTTGGGCAGATAAGTGGCAGATGAGGTTTAACACTGACAAATGTAAAGTTATGCACATGGGAAGGAATAATGCAAGTCACCCGTACATACTAAATGGTAAAATACTCGGTAACACTGACATGGAAAAGGATCTAGGAATTTTAATAAACAACAAACTAAGCTGCAAAAAACAGTGTCAGGCAGCTGCTGCCAAGGCCAATAAGATAATGGGTTGCATCAAAAGGGGCATAGATGCCCGTGATAAGAACATGTTGCTACTACTCATTAGTCAGACCACACATGGAGTACTGTGTACAGTTCTGGGCTCCAGTGAACAAGGAAGACATAGCAGAGCTGGAGAGGGTCCAGAGGAGGGCAACTAAAATAATAACTGGAATGGGGCAACTACAGTACCCTGAAAGATTATCAAAATTAGGGTTATTCACGTTAAAAAAAAGACTGAGGGGAGATCTAATTACTATGTATAAATATATCGGGTCAGTACAGAGATCTATCCCATTATCTATTTATTCCCACCACTGTGACTGTGACGAGGGGACATCCTCTGCGTCTGGAGGAAAGTTGAATTAGTCTTACCGGTAATTCCTTTTTCGCGAATCCTCCATGACGGCACCTTACTTGGAGATTATCCTCCTCCTCCAGCCAGGCAGGGACAGGAAGGTTCAAAAGGGCCCGCCTCCTCACTTATCTTCAGTGTCTTCTGGACTTGACAGGCCCTAAACTTACACACTCATTCGTGACCTTCAGCAGTTATTTATCCATTCTCTGTTATACATATTAAATCTCATACATATAACTCTAGACTAATTATTTAATTTTATAACTAGTCTTATTTTTTTATTTATTTTTAAAAAAAAATTTTTGGGGGGGAATATAAGCGGTGCCGTCATAGAGGATTCGCGAAAAAGGAATTACCGGTAAGACTAATTCAACTTTTCCCCTCCCCTCCATGACGGCACCTTACTTGGAGAACTAACAGATTAGTCAATTAGGGAGGGACAACTGCTTGTAAAACTTTCCTACCGTAGGATAGGTCTCTTTTAGAATCAACATCTATCCTATAGTGCTTTACAAAGGTATGAGGATTCGACCAGGTTGCTGCCCTACAGATCTGATCCAAGGAAGCGGATGCTTCTTCCGCCCATGAGGTCGAAACTGCCCTTGTAGAATGAGCCTTGATATTTACCGGGGGTCGTTCCCCTATTGCTATGTAGGCTTCTGAGATGGCCGATTTTAACCAGCGTGAAATAGACGGTTTGGACGCTTTTATTCCTTTCCTACCCCCTAAGAATTGGACAAATAGGTTATTAGATTTTCTCCAGTTTTTAGTTTCAGATATATACTTTAGAACACACCTTCTGACATCCAAAGTGTGAAAAGCCTCTTCTTTTTTAGATCTGGGATTTTCACAGAATGAAGGAAGAACCACCTACTCCATTCTATGGAACTCCGAGACAACCTTAGGTAGAAAGGAATTGTCGAACCTTAGAATTATTCTGTCGTCCCTGATCGTCATGAAGAGTTTTTTAACCGAGAAAGCCCGTATCTCATTAACCCTACGTGCAGAGGTAATGGCCACTAGAAATACTGTTTTAAGGGTCAGATATCGGATATTTGCTGACTCTAAGGGCTCAAAGGGGGGTTTAGTGAGACCGGAGAGGACAGAGTTTAAATCCCACGGAGCGACCAGAGGTCTACTCCGGGGTCTGAGTCTGACGGTTCCCTTCATGAAGCGAATGATCCACGGATTAAGAGCTATTTTTTCGTCTAAATAGGCACTTAAAGCTAAAATTTGGACTCTAAGAGTGCTAGGTTTTAACCCTTTATTAAAACCTTCTTGAAGAAAATCTAGAATAGACAGAATACACCCCACGGAGTTAGAAGTATTTTCTAAACACCAGGAAATATATCTATTCCAGATTTTGCGGTAAATTTTATTAGTGACATCTTTTTTGCCGGCTAGCATGGTATTAATTACTCTGTCCGATAAACCCTTAGATTTTAAGACTGCCCTTTCAGGATCCAAGCAAAGAGATGCAGACTTTGCGTCTTTGGGTGGAAAACTGGCCCTTGACAGAGGAGGTCTTCCGACCAGGGTAGAATCCATGGATCCTCCTTGGACATCTTTGCCAGGAGAGGAAACCAGGATCTCCTCGGCCAGTTGGGAACAATTAGGATTAGGCTACTTTCACACTAGCGTTCGGGTGTCCGCTCGTGCGCTCCGTTTGAAGGGGCTCACGAGCGGTCCCGAACGCATCCGTCTGGCCCCAATGCATTCTCAGTGGAGACGGATCCACTGAGAATGCATCCGCCTGCCAGCGTTCAGCCTCCGCTCCGCTCAGTGAGCGGACACCTGAACGCTGCTTGCAGCGTTCGGGTGTCCGCCTGGCCGTGCGGAGGCGAGCGGATCCGTCCAGACTTACAATGTAAATCAATGGGGGCGGATCCGCTTGAAGATGACACCATATGGCTCAATCTTCAAGCGTATCCGTTCCCCATTGACTTACAATGTAAAGTCTGAACGAATCCGCTCAGACAACTTTCACACTTAGAAAATTTTCTAAGTTTTAATGCAGACGCATCCGTTCTGAACGGATGCGAACGTCTGCATTATCGGAGCGGATCCGTCTGATGAAACATCAGACGGATCCGCTCCGAACGCTAGTGTGAAAGTAGCCTTACCTCGGCCCTCTCTTCTTTTATTTTCCTGAGAACCCTTGGAATCAGAGGCAGAGGTGGGAAACAGTATGCCAGTTGGAAATTCCAAGGAAGAGCTAGTGCATCTGTTCCTGCACTTCTCGGATCCCATGGATCTAGGGAAAAATAAGTTGGTAATTTTGCATTTATTCTGTTTGCAAAGAGGTCTATTTGGGGAAGACCCCACCTTTGTGTTAAGGTCTGGAAAATTTCCTCTTTTAAACTCCACTCCCCCGGATCTAATTTCCTGCGGCTGAGGAAATCTGCTTGGATGTTTTGCGTCCCTTTTAGAAAAATCGCTGATAGGGAGAGGAGATTCTCCTCCGCCCACAAGAAAATCTTGTTGGCTAGGACTAGAAGTTGTTTGCTTTTTGTTCCTCCCTGGTGGTTTATATATGCAACCACCGTCTTGTTGTCGGACCTTATTTGTACGTTGGACCTCTTTAATTCTTCTGAGAAGTAACTCAGAGCCTCCCACAACCCCAGAAGTTCCCGGTGGTTTGATGAGTACCTCTTCTGGGATTGTGACCACTCCCCTTGGGCTGACACTGATTGGAGATGTGCCCCCCAGCCCCATAGACTGGTATCCGTGGTGAGGATCAACTGATCTCTCACTATCCAAGGGACTCCCCTCTGTAAATTCAAAATTGATTCCCACCATTTTAATGAGGACTGAATGGGATCCGGAATTGTTATTAGACTGTCTAGAGAATCTTGTCTTCGATTCCATATTTTTAACATGAACGTCTGAAGAGGACGGGAATGTATTTGCGCCCACTTCACTGCCGGGATACAAGCTGTAAAGGATCCTATCAGGGCCATCATTTGTCTTATGGTGTGGGATCTTTGTTGCCTGAATTGTTTTACTTGGGATTGAATCTTTGTGATTTTTTCTGCTGGTAAAAAGCATTTTTGGCTCACCGAGTCTATGAGAATTCCCAAAAAAACTATTCTTTGTGTGGGAACTAAGTGGGACTTTTCCCGATTTAAAATCCAACCCAGTTCCTCCAGTCTGTCTATCGTTTTGGATAGATTGATCTCTAGGTCTTTCTGGGAATCCCCCACTATTAAAAGGTCGTCCAGGTATGGGACTATCATTATTTTTTCCCTCCTCAGAGGGGTTATTGCCTCTAGCATAATTTTTGTAAAAAGCCTGGGGGCCGTCGTTATCCCAAAGGGTAGAGCTTGAAACTGGAAATGTTTTAGATGCCCTTGGACCCATACCGCTATTCTCAAGAACGGTTGTGACCCTGGATGAACGGGTACGTGAAAATACGCATCTTTTAAATCTATGGATGCTAGAAACACCCCTTCTTGTAGAACTTTGACCGTGGTTCTTATAGATTCCATCCTGAATTTTTCGTACTTTATGGACCTGTTCAGGGCTTTCATGTTTATGATGAGACGCATTTTCCCGTTTTTTTTTTTTTTACTAAGAACACCCTGGAATAACAGCCCAGACCGACTTGGTTCGTTGGTACCGGAACCAAGACGTTCATCTGAACTAGCAGTTCTATTTCTTGTTCCATGCAAAGCTAGAGATGCTCCGAGCTCTGAACTGGAGTCTGAACAAATAAAGAGGGGGGACTTTTGACAAAGGGAATACTGTATCCTTTGTGGAGGGTATTTAGTAACCAGTGGCTGCATGAGTATTTTTCCCAGCAATCCACAAATTTTACCAGTCTTCCCCCCACTGGGGCTCTGGCATCATTTCTTGGAAGATTCCTCGGAACGGGGAGAGAACATAAAACCCTTCCCTTTCTGTCTTCCTGATCTCCAGTTTTCCGTTTTACTCCTTTTATTTTGAAAACTAACCTTTTTTTGGGGACGAAAAAAGGGAGCTTTCCTCTTCTTTTTATCCTCTGGGAAGTTCTTTTTGGAATCAGAAGCTTTCTCTAGAATTTTATCTAAGTCCTGACCAAAGAGAAGATTACCATAAAACGGGATGTTACATAGTTTTGCTTTGGAACCTGTGTCTCCGGACCAAGCTTTTAGCCAAAGTGCCCTTATAGAGTTATTGGCTAAAGCCGTAGCCCTTGCAGCCAGCCTGACAGAATCCGCTGTTGTGTCTGACAAAAAATCTTTAATAAAAGAGGGAAGGAGTCTGCAAAGTTTTCATATAGAGTATTGGATTTTAAGAGTACATCTAGTTGTTCCAACCAACTTTTTAGGGACCTAGCAACGGACGTGGCCGCGATATTGGGTTTAAACAAAGCCGCGACCGCATCCCAGGTTCTTTTAAGATTAGCATCCACTTTTTTGTCCATAGGATCACGCAATGATCCTGTATCTTCGAATGGCAAAGAAGAACCTTTAGCTAGTTTGGAGAGTGAAACATCAATTTTAGGACAACTCAAGAACGGGGACAATTCTTCTTCGTCAAAAGGAAGCCTTTTCCTAATTGTTCGGGGTAGGAAAACCTTCCTGTCAGGATTTTTCCACTCCCTCAGGATAAGAGACTGCAGATTTTTGTGTACCGGAAATACCCTTTTCTTCTTAGTTTCTAATACTGAAAACATTCTATCCTGGGCGGACCTATGTACTTTTTCTTCCTTAATTTCCATGGTATCCCTGACCGCTTTCAATAGATCGTTTATATCGTCAGATGAAAAAAGATAATTTTTAAAATCGCCATCGGAGTCAGAGTTGTTACTATCCTCATCACTATCTGAAGAAACATCAGAGGAGGATGAAGAGGTTTTTATGGGGGATTTTTTCCTGGGCTCCTGTTTTGATGTTGATGGAACGCTAGCGGCTGCAGCAAAATCTGAAAAAGCGGTTTTTATTTCCTGCTTAATCAGGCACTGCAATTCCTGCTTTAGGGACGGGACTTCTTCCCTAACAATGCTATCAATGCATTTTCCACACCGTTTTTTTGCGTAATTATCGGGGAGTTTGGCCGAACATACGCGACATCTGGGTATTTTAGATTTCGGCGATATTTTAGGTTTTACAGAGCTATCTTTGTCACTCTTCCATACAGAAAAAGGGAAAGATGAGAAAGACTTAGTAACAGTGCAAGCAGCATTCCATACTCACAACCTGGATGTCACTCACAGCTACAGGTTGGTCCATAGCTTCCTCCTGATCCATAAGTGCGGATATCTGAGGCTGCAGGGAACTTGCAAACTCTCTGGTCAGAGGCCGACATCCGACTTGACCAGGGCGCCAGTTTTTAAAACTACGTAGGCCGGAAGTCTCCCCAGGACCTCCGACGTCATCCGGCCCGGCAACACTCCGGCTACCACAATTAGGCCCCCAGATGACGTCACCCGCCGGAGCCGAGAATCTCGGGCAGCAGGCAGCCTAGAAACCGGAAGAACTCCTTTGAGTGTCCGGTTGCCGCGGATAGTCACTACGCGCTGGCGCGCGCGAGTTTTGAATATGAAGAGGACCGCGGCAGGCTCCATGGAACGGCCTTACTTGCCCAAGGTAAGACCGTGGCTGGCGCAATGCACCCGCTACTCCTCGATAGCTCCCGACCGGAGCACGAACGTAGTCCTATCTTCCGCCTGGCAGGGACAGGAAGACACTGAAGATAAGTGAGGAGGCGGGCCCTTTTGAACCTTCCTGTCCCTGCCTGGCTGGAGGAGGAGGATAATCTCCAAGTAAGGTGCCGTCATGGAGGGGAGGGGAAAAGAAGGTTTGTACACAAACATAGAAAAGGATTCTTTATAGTAAGAGCAGGGAGACTATGGAACTCTCTGCCTGAGGAGGTGGTGATGGTGAGTAAAATAAAGGAATTCAAGAGGGGCCTGGATGTATTTCTGGAGTGTAATAATATTACAGGCCTGATTGGAGTCGGGAAGGAATTTTTTATTCCTCTAAAGTGAGGAAAATTGGCTTCTACCTCACAGTTTTTTTTTGCCTTCCTCTGGATCAACTTGCAGGATGACAGGCCGAACTGGATGGACAAATGTTTTTTTCGGCCTTATGTACTATGTTACTATGTTTAGAGGTGACGTCATCGGCGCAGGCGCACTGAGGGAGTGCTGAGGAAGCGAGCGTCCTTCTCTTACATAAGGCGCAGGCGCGGGACACGTAAGGCGCAGGCGCGGGATTTAAAATGCTGACAGGGCCAGCCGGAGGAGGAGAGCACTCGCTGGCCCTGTCAATCAACTAGAGGAGGGGGCGTTTTTTTAAAAGGAGGATGCGGCGGCTACCAGTAAGTAGACGCCCTACTTGCTGGTAGTGAAGTAATTTGCATATTTTAAAAGCTCGATTTTTTATGAAACGAAGCCACAGAACAAGGTAAGAGCCCTATATAGGGAATAGTCGTACAATAAGGATTTTAATATGCCCAAAAATGAGTTTTGGGGGGTGACAGAAGCCCTTTAAATGGGTTGTCCGGGTTCTGAGCTGATATCCCCATCTTCACCCCTCCGGCCTCCCTGATATAAGCATCGGAGCATTTCATGTTCTGATGCTCTCCCTTGCCCTGCATTGTATTGCGCAGGGCAAGGGCCTTTTTGTTTATATTATTACACTGCTAGGCAGAGGCTTCCATTTATTTTTTTCTATAATACTTGTCTACTAAGGGGACTTTAACATGCTTTCCTTCATTACTTACATCAAGGATGCCCAACCTGTGGCCCTCCAGCTGTTGCAAAACTACAACTTCCAATATTCCAGGGCAGCCTACAACTATTAGGGCATACTGGGAGTTTTAGTTTTGCAACAGCTGAAGGGCCGCAGGTTGTGCATCCCTGACTTAGATAATACACCGTGAGAAGGCTTTGCCCAGCTGGGTTATATTTCGCTTCCAATGTATTGAAGAAATAAATAAAAAAATATGTAGCAAAGGTGGGCATAAGCTTAAAGTGCAAAACTGGATCTACACAATATACACACTGGTCTACGGAGTCATCTGCTGCTTGATAACCTGGTGTTCAGTCTAAGGGCCGGTTCACATCTTGTTTTTGCAGTACATCAAGAACCCGGACATACTCTTCTTTTCTCCCAGGCAGCCGCCCTGAGGCTAGCATGCTCCGATGCGCTCCCTTGCCCTGCGCTAAATCACGCAGGGCAAGGTCTCTTTTGTTTTCAATAACACACTGCCGGGCGGAAGTGTGTTCGGTGACGTCACTGGCTCTGATGGGTGGGCTTTAGCGCTGCCCTAGCCGTTTTACTGGCTAGGGCAGCGCTAAATCCCGCCCATCAGTGCCGGTGACATCACCGGGCTTCCTGGCAGCTCCATGGAGAGCCCCGGTACATCACCGGATCTCCAAAAAATGCCTTTGCCCTGCTCCGATGCTCAAGTCAGGGGGGCTGCCGGGGGGAAAATGGAGGTATGTCCGGGTTCAGCTCTGAACCCAGACAACCCCTTTTAAAAAAAATGACAAACGAAGTAAAAAGCATGCACTTTTGAACTATGTTTGCCCAATTATAGTCTATGGATATGTGAAGCCATGTATTTGACGTAAAACAAAAATGAGATGTGAAAAGCCCCTAATTGTAAGGAGTTGGGGGGGGGGGGCAGCAGCTTGGTGGCACAGAAGGGTAATAGAATCCAAAAAGGCAAGTAAATTGCAATGTTACTATTAAACTAATTTTAGACCCAGAAAAAAGTGAAGAAGACGTGTCAGCACTGTAAATACTTGTATTCCCCATAATATAACAATTCAGGATTATCATTTCTAATAACTCTGTACTGGACCATTCATCTACAAAATTGTGAATATACTGGCCAACCTGTGCTGGCAGTGACAGATTGTGCATGGACACGCCCCTTTGATAGTAAAATGTAACGCTTCGCCAATTTATTCATACATTTTAGGAGGAATAATAGCGGATCGACACAAGGCAGAGTGATAAGAAAAGATGTTCCAGAATTCTTATTACACAGGGAATACAAGTACTTAGTAAAGCTGACAGGTCAGGAACAGCGACAGGTCTTCTTTAATTTGAATTCACAGACAACACTTTAGCTACTACCTCCACAGACAATGTCACAGTCATCATCCAGGCTTGGAGCTAATGTATTATATCCCAGCAGTGCTCACCTCCTCAGTCAGCAGATGAATGATTCTGTTGGCGATTTCTAGAACCTTCTGCTCATTGCTTTTTTCATTTATTAGTGAGTGAGTCTGAGGCTCCATGATGGGGATAGGAGTCCTCTCCCATCCTTCATCCTGATCAGATACCTTCTTTACCACTATATAATCCTGCAGATGGAGACAAACATTGGGGCAGATTTACTAATGGTACCAAACTTAGTGTAGACACACCAGACTTACCAGAGTGGCTAATTCCAAATGATAAATCTGGCGCACCTTTAGCCATTCGAATCTTTACCAACTAATAGGTGGCTTACTTTGTGCCAGAATCGAACTCCTGAATCTTGGCACAATTTTGTTGCATAATAGGTCTCTCCTACTCTACTGCTTAGCCATAACCCTTTTCCCTCCCCTTGACGTCCAAGTAATACAAACTTACTTGGTTCCCGCTGCTGGGTTCGGTTTATGTCACTCCCAGGCCCGCTTTTCCTCTCTCTGCCATTCTGAAATCAACATCTGTCAACAGGGGCACATGCGACCTGCTCACCCTTGCATCATTTTGTCATTATATAAGGGGAGCAAGTCACCGCTGCAGCTTGTTGATGGCTGTATCGGTCACGTGTCCCCCTGTTCATAGATGTTGATTTCAGCACGGCAGGGAGAGGACGAGCCAGCCTGGGAGTGACAGAGACGGAAACCACGTAAGTATGAATGCCACCACGGATTACCCACTCTGATAGGTCTGTATTACTCTTGGATAACCCCTTTAACCCCTTAGTGACCACCCATACGTGTTTTTACGGCGGTCACTAAGGGGCCTTAGGCTGGGCCGCCGTTTTTACGGCGGCCCAGTTTAAGCGCCGCGCGGCTCCCCCGTGCAGCGGGGAGCGCGGACCTGGCTCTCACATGAGACTCGGGTCCCTGCTCTAACAGCCCGGAACGGCAATGGCGCCCGCTGCATGTAAAGTGGTGACAGAGGGAGCGGACTCCCTCTGTCTCCCATCAGCACCCCGAAAATGCGATCGCGGGGTGCTGATGTGCTGGGAAGCTTACCTTGCTTCCGATGAGGGCCCGAGCCTGTCTTCAGTTACTTCCAGCAGGCTGTGCCTCTCTGGCGCAGCCTGCTGGTCAATGTTCGAATAGCATTGCTATTGAAATGCAATGCATTATAGAGATAATGCATTACATTTTAAAAGCAATCAAAATACTGTATATTATAGTCCCCTTGTGGGACTATTAAGTAGTAAAAAAAATAGAAAAAAATACACATTTATTAAATAAAAAAAATTCCATAAAATAAAAAAATATGCCTTTTTTTCCATTGAAAATACGCTTTTCAATGAAAAAAATTGCAAAAAGAAAATATCCCCCATATGTTTGGTATTGCCGCGTCCGTAACGACCGGGACTACATAAATATTACATAAATTATCCCCTATGGTGAACGCCGTAAAAAATAAAAAATAAAAAAAGACAGAATTTCGAATTTATTCTTAGTTTCCACCGAAAAAAAAAACGTAATAACAAGCGATCAAAAAGCGGCATTTACTCCAAAATCATACCCATTAAAAATACAAGTCGTCTTTCAAAAATCAAGCCCTCACACAATTCCATATAAAAAAAAAAAAAAAAGTTATGGGTCTTGTGAAGTGGCAATGCAAAATAATTTTTGGGGTTAATAAAAGGTGTTTTATTGCAAAAAAAGTAGTAAAACGTAAACAAAATTATAAGTATTTAGTATCACTGTAATCGTACTGACCCAGAGAATAAAGATATTATGTTATTTGTACCGAAAAATGAACGCCAAAAAATGTATAATGTAAAAACGCAGTGGCAGTATTGCTATTTTTCCCCATCTCCCTCCCAGAAAGAGTTAATAAAAGTTAATCAGAAAGTTATGTGTACCCCAAAATGGCGCCATTAAAAACTACAACTTGTCCCGTAAAAAACAAGCCCTCATAAAGCTATATAGATGAAAAAATAAAAAAAGTTATAGCTCTTGGAACGAGACCATAAAAAAAGGAAGAAAAACGCTTGGTCATAAAGGCCCAAACAGGCTTGGTCACTAAGGGGTTAATAAAAGTGGGACACGGCCCCTGCCACAGAAATCTTTGGCATTTCCAATGGTAAAGCTACCACAATGATTTCACTTTGTAACTGAAGTATCCTAGTTATCATGTATGGTATGGATTAAATTCATGAGGTTCCAACTGCCGGGTCTTCAACCAATATTGAGAAAGAAGGGACTGCAGCGCTAATTTACTGCCGTACCCCCTTCAGAGTCCCATTCGCTTGAGACAAAAAAAACATCCTATGAAATGACATCCAGAAAACCCCATCTTCTAGATACTTCCATGTTTTATTATGATATTTTAGATAATTCCCAGAATCCCTCACCTCTCCCGTTAGCAGATAGATTATCTCTAGGGTGACATTTAATATTCTCTCAGTCATGGGTTCCGTGTCTTTGTCCATCGTTGTCTGGTGGTTTAGGCACAACTCATGTTCTTGTGAAGTAACATCTGGGACCTGCAGGGTAATTGAAGGATTAAATAACAGTCATAAGAAAATATACTTTCTCATTGATTGAACGTAATGATAGCAGACAGCTGATACTTTCTCATTTATTGACTGAACGTACCCATAGTAGACAAGTCATACTCCTTATACTTAATGGAATACACTACTGCAATCATCTTTTCTGCAGGAAAAACATTTAGGGAGAGATTTATCAAGATTGGCGTGCACTGTGCTGTGCTGGTCTTGATATCCCCTGTGCTGCCTGCACATGTGCCTTATTTATAATTTAAGGTTTCTTCACAGGCACAAGATATGATTATAAAGACACCAGTAATATGTATTAGCTTTCTAAGTATATAGAAAACCTCTATTCTCAATATGATAAGGCTGTAGCCTTTTATTATGAGTTAAACGAGGGAGGAAAAAACATAACTGAAGAAAATAATCTAGAAGTCCCTTCTAGGATTTGAGCCCGGGAAATCTACATGCAAAGCTGACCACTTATCTACAGTGTATTGTCTTATCATTTTGAGAACAGTGGTTTTCTATACTTAGAAAGCTAATACATATTACAGGTGTATTTATAATCATATATTGTGCCTGTGAAGAAATCAGGAATATGTATTAGCTTTCTAAGAATAGAAATCCTGTATTGTCAAAATGGTAAGGCTATAATAAGTACTGTATATGATATGTACATGCTATGACACAGTTCTAGGAAACAGCTCTGCCCTCACCACGCTGATGTTTAGGGGAGAGAGGAGTGTGCAGAACACATAGGTGTTACAAAAGCAGTGCTCCAAAGATTTAGCCCTGCCCTGTGGTGCTCCAGTGTGCTCATTTGCATACGAATAAAAATACAAATATCACTGCAGCTGTTTAACACACAGACCAAAAAAAAAAAGTATAATTTTAATTAGCACCATTTTTCAACAGCAAATTAGTTTTTACTATTTATTATTATACAGTCCTGATCAAAAGTTTTAGACCACTTGAAAAATGCAAAAAATCATATTTAGCATGGCTGGATCTTAACAAGGTTCCAAGTAGAGCTTCAACATGCAACAAGAAGAAATGGGAGTGAGACAAAACATTTTTTGAGCATTCAATTTAATGAAAACAACGAATAAACTGAAACAGGCTATTTTTCAGCTGATCAAACATTTAGGACCTCCAAAAAAATAACTTAACCCCCCCAAAACAGAAATCCAACTTCCAAACATGAACTCAGTAATGAGTAGCTCCGCCGTTATTGTTTATCACTTCCAAAATTCGTTTGGGCATGCTTGATGCAAGCGTTTCCATGAGGTGAGTGGGAACATTTCCCCAAGTGGTGAAGAGTGCCGCGCGAAGGCCATCTACTGTCTGTAACTGTTGTCCATTTTTGTAAACTTCCCTTGCCATCCATCCCCAAAGGTTCTCAATTGGATTTAGATCAGGGGAACACGCAGGATGGGCCAAAAGAGTGATGTTATTCTCCTGGAAGAAGTCCCTTGTCCTGTGGGCATTGTGTACTGTAGCGTTGTCCTGTTGAAAAACCCAGACGAGGGCCCTCAGTCATGAGGAATGCTCTCTGCAACATCTGGACATAGCCAGCGGCCGTTTGACGCCCCTGCACTTCCTGAAGCTCCATTGTTCCACTGTAGGAAAAAGCACCCCAGACCATTATGGCGCCCCCTCCACTGTGGCGCGTAGAAAACATCTCAGGTGGGATCTGCTTGTCATGCCAGTAACGTTGGAAACCATCAGGACCATCAAGGTTAAATTTTTTCTCATCAGAGAATAAAACTTTCTTCCACCTTTGAATGTCCCATGTTTGGTGCTCTCTTGCAAAGTCCAAACGAGCAGTTCTGTGTCGTTCAAGGAGACGAGGTCTTTGAAGACATTTTTTGTTTTTGAAGCCCTTCAGTCTCAGATGCCGTCTGATGGTTATGGGGCTGCAGTCAGCACCAGTAAGGGCCTTAATTTGGGTCGAGGATCGTCCAGTGTCTTGACGGACAGCCAATTGGATCCTCCGGCTCAGTGCTGATGAAATTTTTTTGGGTCTTCCACTTGACTTTTTTGTTCCATAACCCTCAGGATCATTTAAGAAATTCCAAATGACTGTCTTACTGCGTCCCAACTTAGCACCGATGGCGCGCTGTGAGAGACCCTGCTTATGCAGTTCAACAACCTGATCACGTTCAAAAAGGGAGAGTTTTTTGCCTTTGCCATCACAGCGTGTGACTACCTGACAGAAAATGACAATGAATCCACATCTTTGCACAAATTTGGCCTTTTAAAAGGCATGTGGTCCTAAAATTTGGATCAGCTGAAAAAATGTTTGGTCTCACTCTCATTTCTTCTTGTTGCATGTTAAAGCTCTACTTGGAACCTTGTTAAAGGGTTTCTACCACTTCGTTTCACATAATTAGCTTTCAGACACTAGCGATCCCCTAGTGTCTGCTCTAACAAACAATCCTAATATAATAGCTTATTGTGCAGCCGTTTCGCTAAAAAAAGAACTTATATTGATATGCTAATGAGCCTCTAGGTCAGGGCTGGCCAACCTGTGGCTCTCCAGCTGTTGTAAAACTACAATTCCCACCATGCCCTGCTGTAGGCTGATAGTTGTAGGTTGTCTGGGCATGCTGGGAGTTGTAGTTTTGCAACAGCTGGAGAGCCGCAGGTTGGCCAGCCCTGCTCTAGGTGCTATGGGGGCGTCATTAGCACCTAGAGGCTCGGTCTACCTTCACAAAATGCCGCCGCCCAGCGCGTCACTCCAGCCCGCCCATCTCCTCCGGAATGCGATCCTCCTTGTGAGCCTATGTATTCGGCGCATGCGCAGTGAATGTCTGACCGCTTTCTGCACAGACATCTCCACTGCGCCTGTTCCTCGGAGCACTATGACGTCATCGGCGCAGGCGCAGTGGAGATGTCTGAGCAGGGAAGCGGTCAGACATTCACTGCGCATGCGCTGAATACATAGACTCACAGGGAGGATCGCATTCCGGAGGAGATGGGCGGGCTGGAGGGACGCGCTGGGCGGCGGCATTTTGTGAAGGTAGACGGAGCCTCTAGGTGCTAATGACGCCCCCATAGCACCTAGAGGCTCATTAGCATATCAATATAAGTTCTATTTTTAGCGAAACGGCTGCACAATAAGCTATTATATTAGGATTGTTTGTTAGAGCAGACACTAGCGGATCGCTAGTGTCTGAAAGCTAATTATGTGAAAACAAAGTGGTAGAAACCCTTTAAGATCCAACAATGTAAAATATGATTTTTTTGCCATTTTTAAAGTGGTCTTAAACTTTTGATCAGGACTGTATATAATTATTATATATAGAAAATTGTAAGGCAGCGCTCACCTGCAGTGGTTGAATCACCTGTGGTGCACGGATGCCGCACCTGGATGCGGTGAAAATCCAAAGAACAAAGAAGAAAAATCCGTCTCACTCCAGGTGAAGTATAATAGCTTTTATTCCAGCGAAGTAAAATCCGTAATCAAGTGTACATAAATCAATCTACACGTTTCAGACCTCTTAGGTATGTGGGTCCTTCCTCATGACAAGCTTGTCATGAGGAAGGACCCACATACCTAAGAGGTCTGAAACGCGTAGATTGATTTATGTACACTTAATTACGGATTTTACTTCGCTGGAATAAAAGCTATTATACTTCACCTGGAGTGAGACGGATTTTTCTTCTTTGTTCTTTGAATTATTATATATGAGCCATTTATATTGGAGTGTGGAAAAACTGGGCAGTCAGAAGTTTACAGGGGATGACTTGGCAGACTGGCGGATTTTTGCAGGACGGGCGGATCGCGGACCCATTAAAGTGAATGGGTCCGCGATCCGATGCAGCTGACCTACGGCCGGCGATCGTGCATTGCGGCCCGCAATTTGCGGGCCGCAGCACGGGCACGGGTCACACACGTTCGTGTGAACTCCGCCTAAAAACTGTTCTTTATTGTCAGATTTCTAGCCTTCCTTGAAAAATTCCTCCTTTTATATTTTCCATTTATAAGCAATATATAGATATAATAAAAATATAGACAAATAGGATAAAGGCTTTTACCCAAAGAGAAGGTACAACATATTTGGGCTGCTAAGAGTCATACCTAATGGATTGTAAGCATTTTTATTTTGGGTCATAAGTTACTTTCTTAGACCTTATGCACACTACCGCAGTTTTGGTCCACGTCCGATCCTCATTTTTGCGGATCACACGTGAACCCATTCATTTCTATGGGTCCATAAAAAAAATGCAGACAGCAAACGGATGTCATCCATGTTCACATCCATGTGAACGTTCCACAAATTGTACAAGGTCCTATTCTTGTCCATTTTGTGGACAAAAATAGGCAGTTCTAGTGAAGGGAGGATGAAAATATGTGCCTGAGTGCCTGGAAGATCTGGTAGTGATCTGCTTCTTGTCCAGGGGGAAATAAAAAGAGGACTTGGCAACTTTGTAACTGTGACAGACTGGGGGTTAGAGTAACAGCAGCAATAACTGGGGCAGGGAATTTTTATTCTACTACCTAGCAGGGGAGCCACACTAGTAAGTTGGTGAAAGCATACCATGATGCCCACATGTGGACACATAGCATGGTAACAACATCACTTTCAGGAGCTATTTAGTATAACAGGATGGAGGGATACTTCCAGCAGCCACGATAACCTGAAACCATGAGGCAGCACCTGATGCAACACTCAGAACTTACCTTGACTGCAATCTGTCTACAAGAGAAGTCCAAACCTGTGACACCAAAGCCTTCTCTGTCAACAAACTGGAAATCAGCCTGAACTCATCCAGACTAATATGTAGATGCTGCTGTACATACATGTCTTTACAGAGAGGGCCTTCAGTTAGGCCAATGCCTAACTCATAATCAGAAAAAAAGGGTATTGTCAGTCCGATTTTTTGGCAAAGCAATTTTTTTTAAACATTTGCTCAGAATATTTAAAGGGATTCTGTCACCAGGTGTCACGGCCATGGTCATGTTCGTGACTCCTGTCACCGCATGCAGTTGCCTGCGGTCTTGGTGTTGTGGTCAATCACAGGTGAGGGCTATAGTATGTTGCTTCACCTGTGGTTGCCGCTGGCAACATTGTGTATGTGGCAGCAGAGCAGCCTGAGCGGTGCTAGGCAGCTTGCTGCAGTAGGCATGCGGTTGCACCTGGCAACCTCTCTTTATAGGTGTGCCTTTTATCGGTGTGCACGGGGTGTTATATGTGTTGTGTGCACTTCCCCTTTAAGTTGTTGTTTTCCCTTCCCTGGTGTTGGAAGGGTTAACTTCCTTCCTAGTGTGTGTGCACTGGGTGTGTCTGACTGTGGGTGTGGCTACTTAGCCCTATAAAGCCTCAGTGGAAGGCAGTAGTCAGAGAGGGTGCTTCAGCCATGCTTGCTGGAGACAGCCTCCTGCTTATTTACCATCTGCCAGTGAGGGCCACCCTGGTTGTCATAAACGTTATGTCTGGTGTTAGTTTATGGTTTATCTGTTATTGCTGCATATGGTTTACTGGGTTCCCGTGTGATGTCTGTTGTGTCCTTTATGTTGGTTGTTAATAGCAGCACTTGCACGTGGGTTCCAGGTTGTGTGTCTGTGGCAGGTAAGTGTGGAACTAGTCTCACTTACCGGTCATTGCCATATGTCTGTTTATGTTCCCCCTTTCTATGTAGCTTTGCCAGTGAGACTCCTGTTCCTCTGTGTCTAGGAGGAACGGGTCGTCTTACCCTGCTCCTAGTCCAGGGCCACCCTGAGGGCGAGGAGGAATATCAGGTTCCGGAGTATGAGCCCTCCTACCTTCAGGGTTGGCTCATACGGATAGGAGACAGGATCAGAGTTAGGGATGTGTAGGAGGTAACCAGCTCCCTAATTCTCTGTCCTGGCCTTGCAGCAACTCCATCTGCTGATACCGCACGGCTGAGGGTTTTCCCCATCCTCAGCCGTGACACCAGGATTTCACTTACTAAGCTGTTAACATGACCACATCAGTCTCCATGATTTATATTACAATATACTAGTATTACTGTGGCATCGGCCTCACAGAACACATAGACTAGTCAGCGCATGCTCAATGTGTTCTGCGAGGCCGATACCAGGACACCGCGCGGGCGCTGACAGGTCTATTCACAGTGCATGCACGAGATTACGGCGCACCAGGCATATGAGGTCGGCGAGGAGGAGTGAATAAATTAGCAGTGGGGCGGTGCAGGGCTCAAGCAGAAGGGGTGCGGCTGGGCTCCTTATTTAGGTCATTTGCATATTAATAACAGTGATTTTATAGACAAATTAGAAGACACAGGGCAGTAATACTAGCAGATTGTAATATAAATCATGGAGACTGATGTGGTGATGTTAACAGCTCAGTAAGTGAAATCCAGGTGACAGAATCAATAAATAAACTCAAAAGTATACCTAATTGACATGTAGAGAAATGACCACTCACCTGCCTCAGACAGCGATTGGCTGAGTGTCATTTCCTGCATGTCAAGAGGGACTAAAAAGCCGAAACCGGTATCAGAACTAGAAATGGTTGGGAGGGGAGCAGAGGGAAATCAGTGAGGGGGATAGGAGTTGTTGTTTTTGTACAGCATAATTTCTGAATCTTAAAAAAAAAAAAAATTGGACTGGACAATCCCCTTAAGAGCAAGGTGTCTGAAGGCATCCCATTGCCGATGCCTTCTACTGAACAGCAATCACAATCTGTCTGGATCCAGTTCTTTACAGAACAGAAAAAGCAGCCTTTCTCGCTGTGTCTTTGTTGCATCATGTTTAGAAGTATGCTATTTTTTCCCCCTACTTTTGAAACAAAAAGAAATCTTAATGCTATATTGCGTACTCCCTCCCTCCCTGGGGGTGAGTGCTTGTGTCACAAATAATACATTTCAAACCACAGAAAGACCCAGCTATATTGTGTACTCCGATACCATGCACATACATTATATACACACACTGTCTATTAAACACACCTAGCTATAGACACAGATATGATATACCATCACTATATATAAAACTCTGTAGTAGACATGCATATATATAAATATAAAACTACATATACACCTGTAAAAATATAAAATATACACCCCTGCACTATGTATAGCATATATAACACACCTATATACATATGAATAGATGAACACATACCAAATGCTAACACTATATACAACAATCTACTATATACACAATGTATAATATACACCTAGAATGATCATGGGAAACCAGTATTATTTACCACCCAGTACACGTACACACCATAGATATACTCACCTACTTATGTAAGATGTTCATATTATACACAGCCCTGTACTATATGTATCCACAGGAGATAGATTCTAGCAGCCTAAGGACCTTTGGTGACGCCACGGTCATGTGATCCGTCACAGACAAGGGAAATAGAAAAACGTTACTTTCTGTAGTGGGTATAGGACCTTTCATGATGTCACGGTCATGTGAACAGTTATGGGCGGAGTCAGATGCAGGGATGGGCAGTAGAAAGTAGTGGACCTTACGGCGCATGGAGTTTAGGCAGAAATGCTGCGGTAGTGTGTGCATTTCGCTCTAGTTATGGGGATATGTGTGCATATGTAGCTGCGCTGTAAGATCTTGATGATGAAGTAAATAATCTGATCTGGGTATATGGATGTACAAGAATTACAGTGTCTGTGTACAGGGCAGGGGCGCATTGGGAACTCAAAGTGGCCCTGGAAAAAAAAAGTAGAAGTGATCCCATGTTGTAGGCGGAGCCAAACTGGTAGAAGATGTGGTCAAGCCAAGTAGACAGGGTCACTTTATACACTGAACAAAAATATAAACGCAACACTTTTGGTTTTGCTCCCATTTTGCATGAGCTGAACTCAAAGATCTGAAACATTTTCTACATACACAAAAGACCCATTACTCTCAAATATTGTGCACAAATCTGTCTAAGGGCTCATGCACACGATAGTATGCCCTCCGAGACATACGGTCCGTGAGCGGGCCATATGTCCCGGAGCGGCATACATCGTGTGCACGGCATCATAGGACCGCCCGCGATGCTATTGTCCCACATTCATAATATCATATGAGTGCGGGACAATAGTCCTGCGAGCAGCCCGATGCGCACAGCATCATAGTAATCTTTGATGCTGTGCGCTCCCGTACGCGTGATGTATGCCGCTCCGGGACATATGGCCCGCTCACGGACCGTATGACTCTGAGGGCATACGGTCGTGTGCATGAGCCCTAAATCTGTGTTAGTGAGCACTTCTCCTTTGCCGAGATAATCCATCCCACCTCACAGGTGTGGCATATCAAGGTGCTAATTAGACAGCATGAATATTGCACAGGTGTGCCTTAGACTGCCCATAATAAAAGACCACTCTGAAATGTGCACAGTTTTGCCTTACTGGCAGGGCCGGTGCTACCATAAGGCAGACCAAGCGGCTGCCTTAGGGCGCACCCTGGGGGAGGGCGGAAAAATGTGACATGGAGGGGGAGAAATGTGACATGAGGGCTGATGTGACATAGGGGGGTGATTTGACATGGAGGGGGAGAAATGTGACATGGGGGGCTGATGGCTGACATGGGGGCATAATGGCTTACATGGGGGCATGATGGATGGGGGCTAATGGCTGACATGGGGGCTGATGTCTAACATGGGGGTCTGATTAACATTGGGGGTCTGATTGGGGCTGTGAGATGAGATCTGATTAACATTGGGGGTCTGATTGCTGGTCTGACCTGAGGTGTAATGGAAAATATTTTTTTCTTATTATCCTCCTCTAAAACCTAGGTCTTATAGGCCGAAAAATTTCGGGCCTCAAACCAGCGATTGTCTGAAGCAGAGAGAAGATACCAGGCCAGGAAGCCAGCTGCTGCAGACAGAACCAGGGCCAGGTGAGCTGCCACAGACTCAGGAGTGTGCACTTCAACAGAGACAGTCACAGGCAGAACAGTGTGCAGGAGGAGGCACTGAGTCAGCAGACTAGAGAGACAGAGAGGTATTTTTTTAGTTAACTTAAGGGCCTTGCTGCTGCTTTGAATTTTCATGGGAAGGGGGCCGGGGGGTGTTGAGGAGCCAGTCAGGGCAGAAATTTACAAGAGGCAGGGGCCCAAAATATGGATAGGAAAAAGGACCAGGCTTATTAACCTGTCCGGCATCAGTGAAAACTCCAGCCCACCACTCTATAAAAATATAACATGATCCGCCGCCCCGTCAGGTGAACCTATAAAAAAAATTATAAAAGCTGTGCAAAAACAGCTGTTTTTTCTTCACCTTGCCTCACAAAAAGTGTAATACCAAGCGTCCAAAAAGTCATTATGTACCGCTAAATGGTACCAAACCATCACCGTAAAAAAAGAGACATATTGGGTATGGGTATCACTGTGTCTCTAATTACCTGCTGTATGAAAATATCACACGATCTACCCGCCGATGAATTCAGTAAAATAAAATAAAAGCTGTGGCGCTAAAACTGGCATTTTTAGTTCACCCTGGCTCACAAAAAGTGTAATACCAAGCTTCCAAAAAGTCATTATGTACCGCTAAATGGTACCAAACCATCACCGTAAAAAAAGAGACATATTGGGTATGGTTATCACTGTGTCTCTAATTACCTGCTGTATGAAAATATCACACGATCTACCCGCAGATGAATTCAATAAAATAAAAGCTGTGCTAAAACTGGCATTTTTCGTTCACCCTGGCTCACAAAAAGTGTAATACCAAGTGTCCAAAAAGTCATTATGTACCGCTAAATGGTACCAAACCATCACCGTAAAAAAAAGAGACATATTGGGTATGGGTATCACTGTGTCTCTAATTACCTGCTGTATGAAAATATCACACGATCTACCCGCAGGTGAATTTAATAAAATAAAATAAAAGCTGTGCTAAAACTGGCATTTTTAGTTCACCCTGGCTCACAAAAAGTGTAATACCAAGAGTCCAAAAAGTCATATCTACCCCAAAATTGTATCTATCAAACCGTACCTCATCCCGCAAAAAATTTGCCTCTACAGAAGATGATTGGCAGAAAAATAAAAATAATGACTTTCAGAAAATGTAGACACATGTGCCTTCTCTTCATTCTCTACCTGCTCACCGTCACAATTGCAGTGGTGAGCAGGTGTATTTACAACTAGGGCGTCTCCATTCTCTTGAACAGGGAGGGAGGAGCTGTCTTAGGCCTCATGCACACGACCGTATTTTTTTGCGGTCCGCAAAACGGGGTTCCGTTTTCCCGTGATCCGTGACCGTTTTTTCGTCCGTGGGTCTTCCTTGTTTTTTGGAGGATCCACGGACATGAAAAAAAAAGTCGTTTTGGTGTCCGCCTGGCCGTGCGGAGCCAAACGGATCCGTCCTGAATTACAATGCAAGTCAATGGGGACGGATCCGTTTGACGTTGACACAATATGGTGCCATTTCAAACGGATCCGTCCCCATTGACTTTCAATGTAAAGTCTGGAGTCCCTTTTATACCATCAGATCGGAGTTTTCTCCAATCCGATGGTATATTTTAACTTGAAGCGTCCCCATCACCATGGGAACGCCTCTATGTTAGAATATACTGTCGGATATGAGTTAGATCGTGAAACCTCATTTCCGACAGTATATTCTAACACAGAGGCGTTCCCATGGTGATGGGGACGCTTCTAGTTAGAATATACTACAAACTGTGTACATGACTGCCCCCTGCTGCCTAGCAGCATCCGATCTCTTACAGGGGGCCGTGATCAGCACAATTAACCCCTCAGGTGCCGCACCTGAAGGGGTTAATTGTACTATCATATCCCCCTGTAAGAGATCAGGGCTGCCAGGCAGCAGGGGGCAGACCCTCCCCCCCCTCTCCAGTTTGAATATCATTGGTGGCCAGTGCGCCCCCCCCCTTCCTCCCTCTATTGTAATAAATCGTTGGTGGCACAGTGTGCCCCCCCCTTCCTCCCTCTATTGTAATAATTCGTTGGTGGCACAGTGTGCGCCCCCCCCCCCCTTCCTCCCTCTATTGTAATAAATCGTTGGTGGCACAGTGTGCCCCCCCCTTCCTCCCTCTATTGTAATAATTTGTTGGTGGCACAGTGTGCGCCCCCCATTGGCCCCCCCTCCCTCTATAGCATTAACAACATTGGTGGCCAGTGTGCGGCCTCCCATCTCCCCCCCCCCCCGATCATTGGTGGCAGCGGGTTACTAGCAATAGTACAATAGTAAAAGATTCATACTTACCTGGGAGCTGCGATGTTCGTGTCCGGGCGGGAGCTCCTCCTACTAGTAAGTGACAGTTCATTTAGCAATGCGCCGCACAGACCTGTCACTTACCAGTAGGTGGAGCTCCCGGCCGGACACGAACATCGCAGCAGCAGCAGCAGCCAGCAGCCAGCAGCAGGTAAGTATGAATCTTCTACTATTGTACTATTGCTAAGTAACCATGGCAACCAGGACTGTAGTAGCGTCCCGGTTGCCATGGTTACCGATCGGAGCCCCAGCGATTAAACTGGGACTCCGATCGGAACTCCGCTGCCACCAATGATGGGGGGGGGGGAGATGGGAGGCCGCACACTGGCCACCAATGTTGTTAATGCTTTAGAGGGAGGGGGGGGCCGATGGGGGGCGCACACTGTGCCACCAACTAATTATTACAATAGAGGGAGGGGGGGGGGGGGCGCACACTGTGCCACCAACGAATTATTACAATAGAGGGAGGGGGGGCCGCACTGGCCACCAATGATATTCAAACTGGGGAGGGGGGGAGGGTCTGCCCCCTGCTGCCTGGCAGCCCTGATCTCTTACAGGGGGCCGTGATCAGCACAATTAACCCCTTCAGGTGCCGCACCTGAAGGGGTTAATTGTGCTGATCACGGCCCCCTGTAAGAGATCGGGTGCTGCCAGGCAGCAGGGGGCAGTCTTGTACACAGTTTGTAGTGTATTCTAACTAGAAGCGTCCCCATCACCATGGGAACGCTTCTGTGTTAGAATATACTGTCGGTTCTGAGTTTTCACGAAGTGAAAACTCAGCTTTGAAAAAGCTTTTATGCAGACGGATCTTCGGATCCGTCTGTATAAAAACTAACCTACGGCCACGGATCACGGACACGGATGCCAATCTTGTGTGCATCCGTGTTCTTTCACGAACCCATTGACTTGAATGGGTCCGTGAACCGTTGGCCGTGAAAAAAATAGGACAGGTCATATTTTTTTCACGGCCAGGAAACACGGCTCACGGATGCGGCTGCCAAACGGTGCATCTTCCGTTTTTTCCACGGACCCATTGAAAGTCAATGGGTCCGCGAAAAAAAACGGAAAACGGCACAACGGCCACGGATGCACACAACGGTCGTGTGCATGAGGCCTTATAGAAATGAATGGGATGGCTGAGGTATAATTACACCTGCTACCTATGGCACTTGTGATGGCGAGAAAGTGAACCGAGCAGAGATTGCTGTATGTGCTCGTACAAGCTTCAAACAGCTAATCAATGGCGGTGGCGGTAGCCGGACCAAGGGTGATCTGGTATTAATGACTTGTCCTTGTTCTTTCACCACATCCATTAATAGAGTATTCTATGTCTGTATGTACTATTTATAGGTTCAAGTCACAACAAAGACTAGTAAAGACCTGCAGTGCTTGTCTGAACTAAGAACAAAATGTAAATAAAATAGATAAATACAAAGAAGAGAAATCATAGTGTGGGGAGTGAAGGGGTCAGTTTGGACCAATCTTATAGAAGAGGCTCAGAGCTACTATAGAGCAAACTGCTGAAAAAATTCATGCTGGCTATGATAGAAAGGTGTCAGGAAACAGTGCATCACAGGTTGTTTTGCATGGGGCAGTGTAGATGCTTAGTACATAACATTACACATCTTGTACTATTGCTATTGCTGACCATTAGACTAGAGTATCTTCTGCTCCTCTAACTCTCCTCTTTACTGACTTTAATGACAGACCTGCTGCGGGTGTCCTAAAATATCCAACCTGCCTACTTGCGCAGACTCACTGGCCGTGAATTTATACTAATCAACTAAACTGCCCCCTGATGAGTCAGTTTGGTTGATTTTGTTGATGGTGGGATTGCTCTATCCAACGGTCAACTAACAGACATCTGAAATCTAACCAGGGCTGTGGAGTCGGTAGATAAATGCTCCTACTCAGACTCCTCCGTTTTTGGTACTTCCGACTCCCCGACTCCTCCTATTTAATATGCGAATGTATTTTATACATTCTTTGAAGGAAAGAAAGGCAACATACATGTCATTACCACAGGACTACTGGCTGGGAAGCCAACAGTCTACTGTATTGAACAGTTTAAGCAAAAGAAAAACACAATGAAAACAACAAAGTTTTATTTAATTTTTTTATCAAGGGGCTGGATAGTAGCAGCAGGCATAAACATCAGGAACAGGAACTTTACCAGTTCAAAAATGCAAACCACATTATTTGGTTGTTTTAGAACAAAAACAAGGCTTATCTATATGAACCAAAAACAAAATCTGTAAAGCCTAGAAATGATTTATATTAATCTTGGAATGTAGTTATAGCACATGCAATTTAAAATCAATTCAATGTAGAGTTCTAAGGAAGAGAATTGTCTCTGCCAGATCTGCTTTCATAGAGGCTCTTAAATCAGACTTTATTATAGAGCTGAAAATAATCTTTCAACACTGACTTGGGTGGGTGGCATTGCAGTAACAATTCTGGCCACATCACTAATGATCTCTGGATAAACAAGGATGGCTTCTTCTGCAGTAAGTTTTGATGAGCGATCATACTTTTCAACTTCTTTTAGTACTTTAAAAAACATATTTACTTAATCAGTTATCACTGAGAGGCTAGGTTAACCATGGGCGTTGCGTTCCCTGTAACAGCGGAACACAACACAATGGAAAGTATAAGTATTGCCGCTCCTTAACTGTGCGTTGCGTGCCATATAGTGAAGCATATGAAAAGCATGCTTCTTCACGGTCACTTAACGTGTTCGTTTTGCGGTAACGTGACGCACTGCATGCATTGGCCTTTATTTTTACAGTAGAGAAGTAATTAAATTATAACTTTTTGTGAATTGGGACATTTAAACTTGCTTTTTTATTTTTTTATTCCAATTTAAATTTAGTAGGAGTCGGAGTTGGAGTCGGTTCATTTTTGCAGACTCCGACTCCAGGTACCCAAAATTGCCTCCGACTCCAACTCTGACTCCACAGCCCTGAATCTAAGATGTAGGCTACCTTTACTTTTTCTTACTGCACAGTTGGTGTTTGCTTAATGTGCTCAACTGCTCAATAAGACACGCGAACAGTACAACTTGTGTCTTAGATAATCAGATTGCATTTGAATAGTAATCAATGCAATTCCCATATTTTTCCTTGCAATTGTAGATACAGTTGTCAAGTGGATATCACAAACTATGCTATCGACTTTTTGCAGTGAACGCCAATATGAAGCGAAATCGACCCAGCGGATTCCAACAAAGAAGAATGAAGAAGGCAAGAGAAAAGGTGGCTCAGGCAATGTCTGGAGCAATTTTGAAGTATGTGACGCCTTCAACATCAAGTGCAATAGAAGAAAGTCCTTCAGATATTCACCCTGGTGAATCTGAAGGGAAAATACAAGAAGAACCTTCACAAGAGGATTCAAATGAGAGAGAGCAAGAATTGGAGGATAGCAATCCATCTACTGAAAGCACTGAAAATTATAACGAGGAACGAGGTTTCTGCAGAAGACCACACCAACAGGAGGAAAACTTTGATGAAGAAGAGGAGATGGATAGACTTTCAGTTTATTTGGATGTTGCTGATTGGCCAATCCCGGTTCCAGATGACTTGAGGGTTGATCTAATTAAGAGGGGAAGTGAACCTTTCCAAAACACTAAAGGTCCTTTCAGTGTTGTTCAAAGAAAAGGAGAGAAATCCAAAGGGAAAAGTCAACAGCTGACTACAGCATGGTTCTATAAGACTTGGCGATGGCGATAAAGTTTTAAGAACATGGATGGTTTACTTGCCATCCAAAGAAAGTTTGTTTTGTTTTTGCTGCAGGCTGTTTGCTCTAGATGACAAGACAACTACTGGAACATCCGGCTTTGTAACCGGGTTTCAAGCATGGTGGAAGTTAAATCCAAAGGTGTCTGAGCATGAGGCTTCAGAGAATCATCTCACATGCCTGGAGAAATGGAAGACCCTGGGAGCAGGATTGAAGCTTCAAAGAACAATTGATCAAGTCCATCAGGCAGCAGTGGAGAAAGAGAGAAAAAAATGGAGAGATATTTTATACCGCCTCTTAGACGTAACCTTGTTTCTTGCTTAACAGAATTTTCCTTTTCATGGTCACAAAGAGGACATAACATCAGCAAACAAAGGAAATTTCATGGAATTAGTGGAGCTGCTTTTAAATTATGATCCAGTTTTAAAAGAACATTTTGTTAGAATTAAGCAGTCTGTTATATCTGGGACAGGAGTGAATTCCTATTTATCTTCAAAGATTCAAAATAAATTAATTTGCCTTTTGGGGAACCATGTAAAAGAAATAATAGTGGCTGATATCAGGAAAGCAAAGTATTTTGGGATTCTTTTTGACAGCACTCCTGACATGTCCCATATTGATCAGATGTGTGAAGTAATCCGATATGTCCATATTGAAGGCAACAAAGTTGAAGTAAGAGAATCAGTCTTAAGATTCTTGCCTATTGCTGGAAAGACTGCTGCTGCACTCACAGAGAATATTCTGCAACATCTGGAGAGCGATGGATTGGACATAAACCTGTGCCGTGGGCAAGGGTATGATAATGCTGCAACAATGGCTGGAATTCATGGTGGTGTTCAGTCAAAAATCAGAGAGATTAATCCAAAGGCTTTGTTTGTGCCTTGTGCAAATCATTCTCTGAACCTTTGTGGAGTGCACTTGTTTGGAAGTACTTCTTCATGTGTGACTTTTTTTGGAACCTTGGAGAGAGTCTATTCCTTCTTTTCAGTCTCACCTCATCGGTGGGAAATGCTGATAGAGAATGTAGGAGTTACAGTCAAAAGACTTTCCCAGACAAGATGGAGTGCCCATTATCAGGCTGCGAAACCAGTGAAGGCAAATTTTGAAAAGTTGGCCTCAACACTTGAAGCACTGTGTGATCCCAAAGAAAATTTGGAGACAAGAGAATCATCCCAGATTTTGCTGTCTGCTGTATGTGACTTTTCATTTTTGAGCTACCTTTCTTTCTGGTGTGAAGTTCTGGAAGAAATTAATCTTACACAAAAGTACTTGCAAACGGTTGAAATCAGCCTGGATATGTGCATTGTGAAGCTCCAGGCTTTAAAATGTTTTCTTCAAGATCATAGAAATGAAATTGTGGAGAGGGCCATTCATTATGCAACTGTTACGTGTGAGAAAATGGAAATTTCTATGGAGAGAAGAGGGAGGGTAAGAAAAAGAGTGCCAGGAGAGATTGCATAGGATGCAGTTCTTACATTGCCAAAGGAGGTGAAAAGAGCTATGTTGGAATGTCTTGATCGCTTTAGTCAAGAGTTGGAGATTCGTTCTAAAGCAATGGATGAAATTGCATCAATCTTTGCTGTTATTCAGCCAACCACATTGCTTGCTGCATCCGAAGAAGAAGTTAGGAAATATATTCCAAAACTGACTCAGATTTTTGGTGAATTCTGTGATGAAGATATCAGTGTGGAAATTGGACGACTGCGGAGGCATTTGCAGGCTGCCAAAATCAGCATTGAAGAGGCAAAGAAATGGACAGGGTTGCAATTTCTGGAGTTTATTGTGAAATGGGATTTTTGTGAATCTCTACCAAACTTGTCACTGTGCTTTAGATTCTTTTTGACTGTCTGTGTATCTATTGCTTCATGTGAAAGAAGTTTTTCCAAATTGCAAAATTGATAAAGAATTACTTACGCTCAACTATGAGCCAGACAATATTGACAAATCTGTCTTTACTTTCAATTGAACATGAATATACAAAGAAGGTGAATTTGGATGAGGTCATTGATCGTTTTGCAGAAATTAAGGCACGACAGAAGAGACTGTAAAGGCAGAATGTTAAGACTGGATTTTGCATTTTTTTCTTCTTCATAAAATGCACTTAGAGAGGACCTGTGTTGCCTGAAAGCAACATGTTATAGAGCAAGAGAAGCTGAGCAGATTGATATATAGTTGAGTTGCAAAAGATTCAGTGAAACTTGTGTTTTATACAGTTATATTTTGGCAGCCCTGTGAAGATCTACCAGTACAGGGAGGAGGTGATTGATAGCACTGTGTGTATTAGTGTGCATAGAGAGATAGCTGTCAGTCACTGGTAACTCCTCTCCTCCTTCATGTACTGATGTTCACAGAGGTGGAAAATATATATATATAAATAAATAAATTACAAGTTTTACTAAATCTTTTCCAAGAAAATTATATATCAATTAGCTTGGCTTCTCTTAGTGAAGTACTTTCAGACTGCATTGCATTTTTTGGTGGCAGGTCCTCTTTAAAGGGAACCTGTTGAAAATGGTGTTTGAGCTGCAGGCAGCATGTTATAGAGCAGGAGGAGCTGAGCAGATTGATATATCGTTTTGGGCGAAAAGACTCAGTAAAACTTTTTACATTATCCAGGACCAGTAATTTATCTATTTAAAGTCCTGCTCATTCTGGGCTTTGAAGTCAAGGAGGCGGTCCTATCAGTGATTTACAGTGATTTAGAGCTGTCAATCACTGATAGGACCGCCTCCTGGAATTCAAAGCCCAGAATTAGCAGGAATTTAAATGTATAAATTACAAGTTGCCTGTACCTTACATTGTATTTTCATGGTGATAGAGTCCTTTTAAATTTTCATTTACCAGCAATTTTCTGTTTACTAGCGATAAAAAATGTTATATCAAACAAAATAAATATTTCAGTATTCAGTACTCAGTATTTTAAATGTAAAAATAAAGTTTCTTATGGTGTTTGCAGGGGGGGGGGGGGGGGTGTGCCAGAGAAAGTACGAGAAAGTACCCGCCCCGGGTGCCAAATACCCTAGGCACGCCACTGGACATACTAGGACATACTACCGCATTGTCTTATTTTTATAAATTGTTAATTCGGTTAGCTAGGTTGCAAATAACAGTTTCTTCCCTTTAGGATTAGCTAGCCGGGTTCTCTTCGTCGCGATTCAATACGAGGAGTGGTGGCAGCAAATTAATCTGATTTCCAGTGTGAAATCGATAGTTTTATTTTTCTGATTGTATCATGTATGGGCACACCAACCAATCTTAAACGTCTACTGTGCTCACAGTGGATTCGCCTCCAGAAGTCTCTTGTGGACGAGACCTGTATGGCAACTGTGGCATAGTACGACGGGATTGGTGTGTGGTTTGTCACACAAGCCATGTTTCTTTTTCTACAGATTTCTACAGAATACACTATACACTGCTATTGACGTACTAAAATGCGCTAAATTGAGCACTTATAAACGGCTGAAAGGGTTTTTTTGGTAAGAAATGCAGGCCCAATTAAACATTCCATGCTACGAACATACTGGTATTGACGCACTAAAATAAGATTATAAACGGTAGAAAAAATGCAACAGGTTTCTGAAAAAGAAAAAAGTGGAATTGTGCAGCATATGCAGTGAAATATATTCTGCTGGTGATGCTGTGAATATGCTTACAAAACATGAACTGTAGAAGTTTAGCAAAAGTTTTTTTGGGGAAAAAAAGGGTTGGCTCATGAATGCTGTCTCTTTAAATGATCTTTGTGCAGTCAGTGCAAAACATTAAAGGGGTTGTCTCATCACAGACAATGGGGTCATATCACTAGGATATGCCCACATTGTCTTATAGGTGTGGGTCCCACCGCTGGGACCTGCACCTATATTGAGAACGGAGCCCTAAAAGTGGTGGAGAGAGCACTGTGCATGTGCAGCCACCATCCCTTCACTTTCTATGGGGCTGCCGAAAATAGCAGAGCACTGGCTCGGCTATTTCCATTGAGCCCATAGAAGTGAATGGGAGCGGTGGCCGGTCATGCACAGTATACTCCCATTTACTTCTATGGGGAGTGCGCTTGGTGGTGGCCGGACCGGAGTCCTCCAAGCACCACCTTGCAGGGCTCCGTTCCCGCTGGGACACGCACCTAGCGATATGCCCCCATTGTCTGAGATGAGACAACCCCTTTAAGTTAAGAACAGCTGCAGCAGCTGCCCTCACTGTAAGACACACTAAGACCCCTTTCAGACGAGCAAGTGTCACGCTGCAAGTCCGCAGCGCAGCACGCATCCTGAACTCCCAGCACTGCTGGTGTCGCATAGCATTATATTGATTTATGATGCTATGTAACCCTTACATTCAAGGCCGGCGTTAGGAGGGGGCAACTTGGGCAATTGCCCTGGGCCCCCATCACCAAAGGAGCCCCCTTTAGGTGGTTTTCCTCCTATCTTTACAGAAAACAATGTTATGAGGCTCTGGAGTCGGGCGCAGAGGTGAACCAGAATCAGTCTGCCCTAGCCGGACAGCAGCTAAGGGTACTTTCGCACTAGCGTTATTCTTTTCATGCATAGAGTTCCATCCTAGGGGCTCAATACCGGAAAATAACTGATCAGTTTTAGGCCTCATGCACACGGCTGTGCCGTTTTTTACGGTCCGCAAACCGCGGATCCGCAAAAAACAGAAGACGCTCGTGTTGCCTTCCGCAATTTGTGGAACGGAATGGGCGCCGGCAATGTAAATCCCTATTCTTGTCCGCAAAGTGCGGACAAGAATAGGACATGTTATATTTTTTTAACGGGGCCGCAGAACGGAGCCACAGATGCAGACAGCACACGGAGTGCTGTCCGCATCTTTTGCGGCCCCATTGAAGTGAATGGGTCCGCATCCGAGCCACCAAAACGGCGGCTCGGATGCGGACCCAAACAACGGCCGTGTGCATGAGGCCTTATCCTAATGCATTCTGAATGGAGAGCAATCCGTTTAGGATGCATCAAGATGTCTTCAGTTCAGTCCTTCAGTTCAGGACGGAGATAGGGTACTTTCACACTAGCATTTTTCTTTTCCTGCACTGAGTTCCGTGACTTCCGTCATAGGTGCTCAATACTGGAAAAGAACTGATCAGTTTTATCCCCATGCATTCTGCATGCGCAGACCTTTAAAAATGTTAAAAAAATAGAAACTGATCCGTTTGTCCAAACGGAGAGACAAATCCGTTCTTGCAATGCATTTGTGAGACGGATCCGCATCCGTCTACAAATGCTGCCCATTTGCATGCAGATTGCCGGATCACTCTGCCGCAAGTGTGAAAGTAGCCATAATACTGGAGCATGCTGCGGTTTTATCTCCGTCCTAAATTCCGGAACACTTGGCATTGAAATGCATTAATGCCGGATCCGGGCCCGAGTGTTCCGTCAAAACGGATCCGGCAATGCGGTCTGCGCATGCTCAGACCGCAAAAAATTTGAAATAAATAAATGCCGGATCCGGTTTTCCGGATGACACTGGAGAGACTGATCCGGCATTTCAATGCATTTGTCATACGGATCAGGATCCTGATCCGTCTGACAAATGCCATCAGTTTGCATACGTTTTGACGGATCCGGCAGGCAGTTTCGGCGACGGAAGATGTAAACCATTGGTGAGCCTTAAAATCAGGAAAGCCAGATTACAGTTTGCCAAACGACATCTAAAAAAGCTTTTGGAACAACATCCTATGGACAGATGAGACCAAGATCAACTTGTACCAGAGTGATGGGAAAAGAAGAGTATGGAGAAGGAAAGGAACTGCTCATGATCCTAAGCATACCACCTCATCAGTAAAGCATGGTGGTGGTAGTTAGAGATGTCGTGAACATAAAATTTTCCGTTCGCGAACAGCGAACGCGAATTTCCGTAAATGTTCGCAAACGGGCGAACCGCCATAGACTTCAATAGGCAGGCGAATTTTAACCACCTCAGCCCCCAGTGCTTAAACACCCTGAAAGACCAGGCCACTTTTTACACTTCTGACCTACACTACTTTCACAGTTTATTGCTCGGTCATGCAACTTACCACCCAAATGAATTTTACCTCCTTTTCTTCTCACTAATAGAGCTTTCATTTGGTGGTATTTCATTGCTGCTGACATTTTTACTTTTTTTGTTATTAATCGAAATTTAACGATTTTTTTGCAAAAAAATGACATTTTTCACTTTCAGTTGTAAAATTTTGCAAAAAAAAACGACATCCATATATAAATTTTGCTCTAAATTTATTGTTCTACATGTCTTTGATAAAAAAAAATGTTTGGGTAAAAAAAAAATGGTTTGGGTAAAAGTTATAGCGTTTACAAACTATGGTACAAAAATGTGAATTTCCGCTTTTTGAAGCAGCTCTGACTTTCTGAGCACCTGTCATGTTTCCTGAGGTTCTACAATGCCCAGACAGTACAAACACCCCACAAATGACCCCATTTCGGAAAGTAGACACCCTAAGGTATTCACTGATGGGCATAGTGAGTTCATAGAACTTTTTATTTTTTGTCACAAGTTAGCGGAAAATGATTATTTTTTTTATTTTTTTATTTTTTATTACAAAGTCTCATATTCCACTAACTTGTGACAAAAAAAAAAAAATTCTAGGAACTCGCCATGCCCCTCATGGAATACCTTGGGGTGTCTTCTTTCCAAAATGGGGTCACTTGTGGGGTAGTTATACTGCTCTGGCATTCTAGGGGCCCAAATGTGTGGTAAGGAGTTTGAAATCAAATTCTGTAAAACATGACCAGTGAAATCCGAAAGGTGCTCTTTGGAATGTGGGCCCCTTTGCCCACCTAGGCTGCAAAAAAGTGCCACACATGTGGTATCTCCGTATTCAGGAGAAGTTGGGGAATGTGTTTTGGGGTGTCATTTTACATATACCCATGCTGGGTGAGAGAAATATCTTGGCAAAAGACAACTTTTCCCATTTTTTTTATACAAAGTTGGCATTTGACCAAGATATTTATCTCACCCAGCATGGGTATATGTAAAATGACACCCCAAAACACATTCCCCAACTTCTCCTGAATACGGAGATACCACATGTGTGACACTTTTTTGCAGCCTAGGTGGGCAAAGGGGCCCATATTCCAAAGAGCACCTTTCGGATTTCACTGGTCATTTTTTACAGAATTTGATTTCAAACTCCTTACCACACATTTGGGCCCCTAGAATGCCAGGGCAGTATAACTACCCCACAAGTGACCCCATTTTGGAAAGAAAACACCCCAAGGTATTCGCTGATGGGCATAGTGAGTTCATGGAAGTTTTTATTTTTTGTCACAAGTTAGTGGAATATGAGACTTTGTAAGAAAAAAAAAAAAAATCATCATTTTCCACTAACTTGTGACAAAAAATAAAAAATTCTAGGAACTTGCCATGCCCCTCACGGAGTACCTTGGGGTGTCTTCTTTCCAAAATGGGGTCACTTGTGGGGTAGTTATACTGCCCTGGCATTTTCCAGGGGCCCTAATGTGTTGTAAGTAGGTAAATGACCTGTGAAATCCGAAAGGTGCTCTTTGGAATGTGGGCCCCTTTGCCCACCTAGGCTGCAAAAAAGTGTCACACATCTGGTATCACCGTACTCAGGAGAAGTTGGGGAATGTGTTTTGGGGTGTCATTTTACATATACCCATGCTGGGTGAGATAAATATCTTGGTCAAATGCCAACTTTGTATAAAAAAATGGGAAAAGTTGTCTTTTGCCAAGATATTTCTCTCACCCAGCATGGGTATATGTAAAATGACACCCCAAAACACATTCCCCAACTTCTCCTGAGTACGGCGATACCAGATGTGTGACACTTTTTTGCAGCCTAGATGCGCAAAGGGGCCCACATTCCTTTTATGAGGGCATTTTTAGACATTTGGATCCCAGACTTCTTCTCACGCTTTAGGGCCCCTAGAATGCCAGGGCAGTATAAATACCCCACATGTGACCCCATTTTGGAAAGAAAGAAGACACCCCAAGGTATTCAATGAGGGGCATGGCGAGTTCATAGAAATTTTTTTTTTTTGGCACAAGTTAGCGGAAATTGATTTTATTTATTTTTTTCTCACAAAGTCTCCCTTTCCGCTAACTTGGGATACAAATTTCAATCTTTCATGGACTCAATATGCCCCTCACGGAATACCTTGGGGTGTCTTCTTTCCGAAATGGGGTCACATGTGGGGTATTTATACTGCCCTGGCATTCTAAGGGCCCTAAACCGTGAGAAGAAGTCTGGAATATAAATGTCTAAAAAATTTTACGCATTTGGATTCCGTGAGGGGTATGGTGAGTTCATGTGAGATTTTATTTTTTGACACAAGTTAGTGGAATATGAGACTTTGTAAGAAAAAAAAAATAATTTCCGCTAACTTGGGCCAAAAAAATGTCTGAATGGAGCCTTACAGAGGGGTGATCAATGACAGGGGGGTGATCAATGACAGGGGGGTGATCAATGACAGGGGGGTGATCAATGACAGGGGGATGATCAGGGAGTCTATATGGGGTGATCACCCCCCTGTCATTGATCACCCCCCTATAAGGCTCCATTCAGATGTCCGTATGTGTTTTGCGGATCCGATCCATGTATCCGTGGATCCGTAAAAATCATACGGACATCTGAATGCAGCCTGACGGGGGGGGGGTGATCAATGACAGGGGGGGGTGATCAATGACAGGGGGGGTAATCAATGACAGGGGGGTGATCAGGGAGTCTATATGGGGTGATCACCACAGTCATTGATCACGCCTCTGTAAGGCTCCATTCAGATGTCCGTATGCATTTTGCGGATCCGATCCATCTATCAGTGGATCCGTAAAAATCATGCGGACATCTGAATGGAGCTTTACAGGGGAGTGATCAATGACAGGGGGGTAATCAATGACAGGGGGGTGATCAGGGAGTCTATATGGGGTGATCACCACAGTCATTGATCACGCCCCTGTAAGGCTCCATTCAGATGTCCGTATGCGTTTTGCGGATCCGATCCATCTATCAGTGGATCCGTAAAAATCCTGCGGACATCTGAATGGAGCTTTACAGGGGAGTGATCAATGACAGGGGGGTAATCAATGACAGGGGGGTGATCAGGGAGTCTATATGGGGTGATCACCACAGTCATTGATCACGCCCCTGTAAGGCTCCATTCAGATGTCCGTATGCGTTTTGCGGATCCGATCCATCTATCAGTGGATCCGTAAAAATCATGCGGACATCTGAATGGAGCTTTACAGGGGTGTGATCAATGACAGGGGGGTAATCAATGACAGGGGGGTGATCAGGGAGTCTATATGGGGTGATCAGGGGTGATCAGGGGCTAATAAGGGGTTAATAAGTGACGGGAGGGGATGTAGTGTAGTGTAGTGGTGCTTGGTGCTACTTTACTGAGCTACCTGTGTCCTCTGGTGGTCGATCCAAACAAAGGGACCACCAGAGGACCAGGTAGCAGGTATATTAGACGCTGTTATCAAAACAGCGTCTAATATACCTGTTAGGGGTTAAAAAAATCACATCTCCAGCCTGCCAGCGAACGATCGCCGCTGGCAGGCTGGAGATCAACTCTCTTACCTTCCGTTCCTGTGAGCGCGCGCGCCTGTGTGCGCGCGTTCACAGGAAATCCCGGCTCACGCGAGATGACGCGTATATGCGTCGCTGAGCGCAGGGCTGCCACCTCCGGAACGCGAATCTGCGTTAGGCGGTCCGGAGGTGGTTAAAACCCACAGGGACTCTTTCTGGCCACAATAGTGATGGAAAAGTTGTTTCAAGGGGACTAACACCTGGACTGTGGCATGCCGGAGGGGGATCCATGGCAAAACTCCCATGGAAAATTACGTAGTTGACGCAGAGTCGGGTTTTAATCCATAAAGGCATAAATCACCTAACATTCCTAAATTGTTTGGAATAACGTGCTTTAAAACATCCAGTGTGTGTATACTATCAGGTATGATGTTGTATCGATCAGGTAGTGTAAGGGTTACGCCCGTTTCACAGTGACAGACCAAACTCCCCGTTTAACGCACCGCAAACAACCGCAAACAGTCGATTTGCACAACCGCAAACTCCCCATTTGCACAAGGTTGGATACCAAGCTAGCCATGTCCCGTTCCTTGTCCTCACTGACGTGATTGAAGGTCTCTTCCTCCACCCAGCCACGTACAACACCAAGGGTCCCCGAAAGGTGACAACATGCCCCCTGGGACGCCTGCTGTGGTTGGTCTTCCACCTCCTCAAAGCCACCTTCCTCCTCTGACTCCTCTTCTTCAGACTCCTCTCTCTGCGT
The DNA here is from genome assembly GCF_905171765.1 of Bufo bufo. Taxonomy (NCBI): domain Eukaryota; kingdom Metazoa; phylum Chordata; class Amphibia; order Anura; family Bufonidae; genus Bufo; species Bufo bufo. The sequence goes on from NC_053394.1 coordinate 177,542,544, forward strand.
TGCCGCAGGTCCGGCAATCAACGACGACAAGGCTGCTTCTGGTGGTGATGGTGACCACAACTCTTCCTCTTCATGCTCATCTATGGCCTGATCCAGCACTCTTCGCAGGGCACGCTTCAGAAAAAACGTATATGGGATGAGGTCGATGATGTTGCCTTGGGTTTGACTGACTAGGTTTGTCACCTCCGCAAAAGGACGCATGAGCCTACAGCCATTGTGCATTTGCGTTCAGTAACGCGGCCAAAAAATACCCAGCTCCGTAGAGGCTGTTCTTACCAGTTTAATCCCTGTTTTGTCCCCTATCAGGGGCCGGTGTATGGAATAGATTTTAGGAACCGGGAGATGGAAAAAGATGGTTGGTTGGTCCTCTTACCTCCAATTTGGGGCACGGCGCGTGCGCCGTGCAATGTACTGTGCCACCCTATATGAGTGGTGTGTTAAGTAGCACTATTCCTATCAGTTTAATCCCTGTTACGTCCCCTATTGGGGGCCGGTGTATGGAAGAGATTTTAGGAACCGGGAGATGGAAAAAGATGGTTGGTCGGTCCTCTTACTTCCAATTTGGGGCACTGCGCGTGCGCCGTGCAATGTACTGTGCCACCCTATATGAGTGGTGTGTTAAGTAGTACTATTCTTATCAGTTTAATCCCTGTTACGTCCCCTATCAGGAGACATAAATTGTATTCCTCTATGCGTCAATCTTGGTGTAGTGATGACTGTGCTCGTGCGCACGTTTGGGAGATTGCAGGCGATGGCGGTTTTTCAAAGCCTATGGTCGTGCTGAGGTAGTTCAGTGACCCAGAAAACAATGATTCAGCAGTGTGGGCCCATTGTTGGCCTAGTAGGCTTTAATGATCACCTTAGATGATCACAAAGAAAATGAATGTTTTTTCTATGCAAAATTATCCAGCCGATCGCTTTTGGTCTGTTCACAATGAAGCAACGACCTTATCATCTGGGGTGTGCCAACATTGCCAACACATTCATAGAGGTGATCGCTTCATTGTGATACGCAAGCCCCTTCACCACAACAAGGTAACGATCACGAAGGGGAATTGACACATGTATGTGCCTTTTTTTTGTTTTGTTTTTGCAGCCACAGTGCAGCACCAGAGGCCAGAAAAATTGGGCATGTACACATGCCTGAAAAATTAGATATTGTTGCAGCCGGAAAAATTGATGTTTTCCAGGCAGAAAGTGCACTAAAACATTGCGGCTTGAACCCTAGTTGGTGGCGGAGAAGTCACACAAGTCTTCCGGCATGCAGAGATTAAATACAGCAGCGTGTGGACCATTTTTAGCCCAAGGCATCTCATCAGGCCTTTTTTAGTCAAATGCATCCCCCACTGTCAGTCCCTTCGGGATCCATGCCTCATTCATCTTAATAAAGGTGAGGTAATCTAGACTTTTTGGACCTAGGCGACTTCTCTTCTCAGTGACAATACCTCCTGCTGCGCTGAAGGTCCTTTCTGACAGGACACTTGAAGCGGGGTAGGCCAGAAGTTCTATCGCAAATTGGGATAGCTCAGGCCACAGGTCAAGCCTGCACACCCAGTAGTCAAGGGGTTCATCGCTCCTCAGAGTGTCGATATCTGCAGTTAAGGCGAGGTAGTCTGCTACCTGTCGGTCCAGTCGTTCTCTGAGGGTGGACCCCGAAGGGCTGTGGCGATGCGTAGGACTTAAAAAGCTCTGCATGTCCTCCATCAACAACACGTCTGTAAAGCGTCCGGCGTGGTCGTGGTAGGAGGAGGATTACTTTCACCTCTTCCCCTGTTAGATTCCCGTTGTGCTGTGACATCACCCTTATACGCTGTGTAAAGCATACTTTTTAACTTGTTTTGGAACTGCTGTATCCTTTCCGACTTCCGGTAATTCGGTAACATTTCAGCCACTTTCTGCTTATACCGGGGGTCTAGTAGCGTGGCCACCCAGTACAGGTCGTTCTGCTTCAGCCTTTTTATACGAGGGTCCCTCAACAGGCATGACAGCATGAAAGACCCCATTTGCACAAGGTTGGATGCCGAGCTACTCATGTCCCGTTCCTCATCCTCACTGATCTCATTGAAGGTCTGTTCTTCCCCCCAGCCACGTACAACACCACGGGTACCAGATAGGTGACAACAAGCACCCTGTGATGCCTGCTGTGGTTGGTCTTCCTCCTCCTCAAAGCCACATTCCTCCTCTGACTCCTCTTCCTCAGACTCCTCTTCCAGCGTTGCCGCAGGTCCAGTAAGTGATGATGATAAGGCTGTTTCTGGTGGTGATGGTGACCACAACTTTTCCTCTTCACGCTCATCTACGGCCTGATCCAGCACTCTTCGCAGGGCACGCTCCAGGAAGAAAACAAATGGGATGATGTCGCTGATGGTGCCTTCGGTGCGACTGACTAGGTTTGTCACCTCCTCAAAAGGACGCATTAGCCTACAGGCATTGCGCATGAGTGTCCAGTAACGTGGCAAAAAAATACCCAGCTCTGCAGAGGCTGTCCTAGCACCCCGGTCATACAAATACTCGTTGACGGCTTTTTCTTGTTGGAGCAGGCGGTCGAACATTAGGAGTGTTGAATTCCAACGTTTCAGGCTGTCGCAAATCAAGCGCCTCACTGGCATGTTGTTTCGCCGCTGAATATCGAAAAAGTGCGCCATGGCCGTGTAGGAATGCCTGAAATGGCCACACACCTTCTTGGCCTGCTTGAGGACGTCCTGTAAGCCTGGGTACTTATGCACAAAGCGTTGTACGATCAGATTCAACGGCACGGCACATGTGTCAACTTGCCCAAATTCAATGCCGCCAACAAATTGCTTCCGTTGTCACACACTACTTTGCCGATCTCCAGTTGGTGCGGGGTCAGCCACTGATCCACCTGTGTGTTCAGGGCGGACAGGAGTGCTGGTCCGGTGTGACTCTCTGCTTTCAGGCAAGTCAACTCCAAGACGGCGTGACACTGTCGTATCCGGGATGTGGAATAGCCCCTGGGGAGCTGGGGGGGTGCAGTTGATGTGGAGCAAGACGCAGCAGCAGAAGAGGACTCAGCCGAGGAGGTTAGCGAAGAGGATTGAGTAGGAGGAGTAGAGGAGGTGGCAGCAGGCCTGCCTGCAAGTCGTGGTGGTGTCACCAACTCCTCTGCAGAGCCACGCATTCCATCATTGGCAGCTGTCAGAAGGTTTACCCAATGCGCAGTGTACGCGATATACCTGCCCTGACCGTGCTTTGCAGACCAGTTATCAGTGGTCAGATGGACCCTTGCCCCAACATTGTGTGCCAGACATGCCATGACTTCCTTTTCCACAATAGAGTACAGGTTGGGGATTGCCTTTTGTGAAAAAAAAATTTTTTTTGAAGGCCTCAGACTCCACCAGCTTGTATGGTAAAAGCTGGCGGGCTAAGAGTTCCGACAAGCCAGCTGACAGACGCCGGGCAAGGGGGTGACTCTGTGACATTGGCTTCTTACGCTCAAACATTTCCTTGACAGACACCTGACTGTGGGCAGATGAGCAGTGTAACGGATCACGTTCCGTTAATGGACGCTTCCTAGCTTGCGCCGAGGACCACAAGCACCGCACTGGACACCACAACCACCGCAGACTCCACAACCGCCGTAGCTTAACTGGAGCCGCGCCGTCTTCCTTCCACCCTGAATGAACCTCCAGCATTCAGGACCGTGTGGGAAAGATCTCTCCTCCAGGGAATATGCAGAGCATAGCAATCCCCAGCGTGATACAGCAATTCCCTCCAATAACGAGACAAGGCTGCGTTTTGAAGGGTTAGAAAAACATGAACTGAACTGAAGTCTTTATTGAGGGCTACCCGCCCGTATTTATGCAGGTCCCCCCAATGCATCATGGTTTCCTCCTCTCTGCCCTGGAGACACCCGAAGAGCAATTCAATTATCTCTCAGGACAAAGGGAAATCACCAATACACATGTGGGAACAACAGGACAGGAATCACCACCCAAATACACAAAATCCTCCCTTCTGTCTGTGATATAATTATGGATTAACATAACTATCACAGACAGTAAAAATACAGTTTTTAAACATACACTGTAACTTTAAAACCATACATTCCATCTCCATAAAAATATACATATACACATATTTAAACTCAGCATACATTAAACATAAACACTTCCAAAAATCACACAAATCCCTCCAGCGGATCAAAAGTTAAGTGGAAGTCCTTAATGACCGACCGCAAGCACAATTTCCTGCCCAAAACAGTTCCATAGATTTGGGCTGTGCGGTCGGTCAATTTCATGCAGAAAAACGACTAAGTCCCATCTTCGAACAGGACTTAGTCTCTGGAGCTGAAAGTTCAGTATGGAAGAAGGTAAGGGTCAGCGGTGTTTGTGTATTTGCGCATCCGATTTTAGTTCCACAGAATCTTTAGTATACACCGATGACCGCGTTCGGTCCTATTAACAGTCCAGACATGCGGCATAGTTCCGTTACACTGTTCTTGAAGGGTAATATGTCACGGGGCCATAGTCGTAGGGCAGGAGGCTAGCCATAAGTTTTCTATAATGCCCAGTGGCAAATGGCAGTTTGTCACACATCTCCCCTTTGGGGGGAAGACTAACCAGGCACCTGACCTTCTGTCGGTCAGTGCCTCCGTTAGTCGATCCACCAACCCACAGTAACCAAATGCCCGAGTAGCCCACCCACAACAAACAGGTACAAGGGTGACCCACCCACAAGAAACAGTTACTGCACCTGGGTATTTTGTTGTGGTGATGGGGCAACATGCTGTGGGGACTTGAGGGAGGGCAGAGGCCGACTGCACTCTGCCCAGCTGCCAGCTCTTCTGCTGGGGTGCTGAGACCATAGTCCGGCTCAGTAGTCAAAGGAACATGGGAGTCAGTAGGGGTTAACATCGCCTCTGTTAACCCTGAGGCCACGTTAGGAGTTAACTGGGGAGGGGAATTTGTACTTACCCCCTCCTCCTGTTGTCCTGGTGAGGGAAGTGGGGGATCTGGACAGGCTGTCCAGCATCCCGGTAGGTCAGGCGCAGAGACCACGGTCCCATCTGCGCCGTCTGGGCGATTGGTGTCTCCCCTTGTTAGGGTAAGCTGTCGCTGGGGAGAGAGGGTGCTGCGCTCCTCTCCCTGAAACACAGGCTGCCGCTGGGGAGGAAGGACGACACCTTCAGTTCCCAGGAGTTCACACTGCCGCTGGGGGGGAAGGACGACATCTTCGGCCTCCTGGGGTACACACTGCCGCTGGGGAGGAAGGAGGGCATCTTCAGCTCCCTGTAACACACACTGCCGCTGGGGAGGAAGACGACACCTTCAGCTCCCTGGGGTTCACACTGCCGCTGGGGGGAAAGGACGACACCTTCAGGCCCCTGGGGTACACACTGCCGCTGGGGGGGAAGGACGACACCTTCAGCTCCCTGGGGTTCACACTGCCGCTGGGGGGGAAGGACGACACCTTCGGCCCCCTGGGGTACACACTGCCGCTGGGGGGGAAGGAGGGCACCTTCAGCTCCCTGTAACACACCCTGCCGCTGGGGAGGAAGGACGACACCTTCAGCTCCCTGGGGTTCACACTGCCGCTGGGGGGGAAGGACGACACCTTCGGCCCCCTGTAACTCACGCTTTTGCTGGGGCGCAGGGACGGAATACTTTGCTATCTCTGCCCGATATTCTGCTTCCTGCTGCAGATACTCTGCCAGTTCTCTCCTCGCTTCCGGTACAAGTTCCTCTGTTAGGTGGGGCCCGTAGATAGCCAACCGCCTCTTCAGCATAGCGTCAAACCGTACGTGACTATACCAATATTCTAGCTCTGCTTGGTGTTCCCAGGATGCTGCTCCTCGCACTAGGGAAGCCATCCCACCGCTTGCCACCAATGTAACGGATCCGCTTCCGTTAATGGATGCTTCCTAGCTTGCGCCGAGGACCACAAGCACCGCACTGGACACCACAACCACCGCAGACTCCACAACCGCCGTAGCTTAACTGGAGCCGCGCCGTCTTCCTTCCACCCTGAATGAACCTCCAGCATTCAGGACCGTGTGGGAAAGATCTCTCCTCCAGGGAATATGCAGAGCATAGCAGTCCCCAGCGTGACACAGCAATTCCCTCCAATAACGAGACAAGGCTGCGTTTTGAAGGGTTAGAAAAACATGAACTGAACTGAAGTCTTTATTGAGGGCTACCCGCCCCTATTTATGCAGGTCCCCACAATGCATCATGGTTTCCTCCTCTCTGCCCTGGAGACACCCGAAGTGCAATTCAAATATCTCTCAGGACAAAGGGAAATCACCAATACACATGTGGGAACAACAGGACAGGAATCACCACCCAAATACACAAAATCCTCTCTTCTGTCTGTGATATAATTATGGATTAACATAACTATCACAGACAGTAAAAATACAGTTTTTAAACATACACTGTAACTTTAAAACCATACATTCCATCTCCATAAAAATTACATATTTAAACTCAGCATACATCAAACATAAACACTTCCAAAAATCACACAAATCCCTCCAGCGGATCAAAAGTTAAGTGGAAGTCCTTAATGACCGACCGCAAGCACAATTTCCTGCCCAAAACAGTTCCATAGATTTGGGCTGTGCGGTCGTCAATTTCATGCAGAAAAATAACTAAGTCCCATCTTTGAACGGGACTTAGTCTCTGGAGCTGAAAGTTCAGTATGGAAGAAGGTAAGGGTCAGCGGTGTTCGTGTATTTGCGCATACGATTTTAGTTCCACAGAATCTTTAGTATACACCGCTGACCGCGTTCGGTCCTATTAACAGTCCAGACATGCGGCATAGTTCCGTTACACTTTTCTTGAAGGGTAATATGTCCAGGGGCCATAGTCGTAGGGCAGGAGGCTAGCCATAAGTTTTCTAGAATGCCCAGTGGCAAATGGCAGTTTGTCACAAGCAGGAACTGCTGAAGGTGAGAGGCGGAGTGGGGGGTGGTTGAGAGGGGACAAGGAGGACAGCAGTGGTTGAGGTGGCTGAAGATGCTGGACCAGGAGGAGAATCGTGGCTTTGAGTTTCTGTGCTGCTTGTACTTATCATGTGTTGATCCCATAGGCGTTTGTGATGTGAGATCATGTGCCTTCGCAAAGCAGTTGTACCTAGGTGGGTGTTGGACTTCCCACGACTCAGTTTCTTTTGGCACAGGTTGCAAATGGCATCGCTGTTATCAGAGGCAGACACACAAAAAAAATGCCACACTGCTGAGCTTTGCAATGACGGCATTCTGGTGGTGGCAACAGCATGCGTTGATTGGCGTGCTGTCTGGCAGACCCCAGGTGCCGATACATGCTGTCTGACTGTGCCACTAGCTCCTTGCGACGACCTCCCCCTGCTTCCAACTCGTCTCCTCCTCCTCTCTGTCTCCCCATCTGAACTTTCCCCCTGTTTTTCTTCTCTTCGAGCGGGCACCCACGTGACATCCACGGACACATCATCATCATCAACCGCTTCACTTGTATCTGACAACTCAGCAAAGGAAGCAGCAGCGGGTACAACATCATCATCATCACACCGTACGTCCATGTGTGTAATGCTGCCTGACTGAGACATATCCCTGTTATCTACATCCTCTGGCAATAATGGTTGCGCATCACTCATTTCTTCCAACTGATGTGTAAATAACTCCTCTGACAGATCAAGTGAAGCGGCTGTGGTGCTAGTGTTGGTGGTGGTGGCGGGCGAGTGGTAACTTGAGAGGTGCCCGAAGCTGAGCTGGAGGAGGATGGTGCATCAAGGTTCCGAGGGGAAGCTGTAGAAGATTGGGTGTCCTGTGTAAGCAAGTCAACTATGTCCTCAGAACTTTTCGAGTTCAGGGTACGTGGCCTCTGAACACTGGGCATTATTCTAGGGCCAAAGGAAATCCCAGCACCACGACCACGACGGCCCCTGTGGGTTGGCCTGCCTCTGCCTGTCATTTTTTTTTTTAGATAAGTGGTACTATGCGTGCAAGGTACTGTGCTACCCGATATGAGTGGTGGGCAGTGGGCACAGTACAGTCTGTGGGCCTGACGCTCACTGGCAGGCAACTGCAATTATATTACAGAGAAAAAAATGTATGACTTTTTTATCTGCAAGGTACTGTGCCACACGATATGAGTGGTGGGCACTGGCAGTTGGCACAGTACAGTCAGTGGGCCTGACACACACTGGCAGGCAACTGCAATTATATTACAGAGAAAAAATTTAATGACTTTTTTATCTGCAAGGTACTGTGCCACCCGATATGAGTGGTGTGCACACAGTACAGTCTGTGGGCCTGTGGCCTCTCACACACGGGCAGGCAACTGCAATATACACTCACCTAAAGAATTATTAGGAACACCATACTAATACGGTGTTGGACCCCCTTTTGCCTTCAGAACTGCCTTAATTCTACATGGCATTGATTCAACAAGGTGCTGATAGCATTCTTTAGAAATGTTGGCCCATATTGATAGGATAGCATCTTGCAGTTGATGGAGATTTGAGGGATGCACATCCAGGGCACGAAGCTCCCGTTCCACCACATCCCAAAGATGCTCTATTGGGTTGAGATCTGGTGACTGTGGGGGCCATTTTAGTACAGTGAACTCATTGTCATGTTCAAGAAACCAATTTGAAATTATTCGAGCTTTGTGACATGGTGCATTATCCTGCTGGAAGTAGCCATCAGAGGATGGATACATGTTCTCATTCTTTTTACGCCAAATTCGGACTCTACCATTTGAATGTCTCAACAGAAATCAAGACTCATCAGACCAGGCAACATTTTTCCAGTCTTCAACAGTCCAGCACATGTCCAGATCCAAATGGTGAATCGAGACATGCCCGCGTACCTAAGGCTTATGACCAATGTAACCCCTACAATAGTGGAAGGGGCACGGCCACCGGTGCCCTGATCAGAATATGGACGGAACCGGGGTCGCCTCGGATCCAGTCAGAAAACAAACAGAAACACACAATGTCTGCACACTTAACTGAAGGAGCTGCAGCAGCAGTGAAGACAGATCCAAAGTCAGCAGACACTATCCGAAGTACTTGCTTCAGCAGAACACAGGTCCATAGAAAGATAACACACAAGTGAAGATACTCAAGCGAGAGATACAGCTCAAATGAAAAGTATAATCCACACCCTACAAAGGAGGAGGGGTGATTTAAAGGCAGAGAAATCAAACACAGGAGGGACAGCTGGGAGGAAGTAAAGACCTCAACACAGGGGCGGAGAAACAGAGCAGAGGGACCTCCTCCAAGCTCTAGTAGTGACATCATCACAGGGGTGGAGAAACAGAGCTGTGAGAACGTCTCAAAGCTCTGGTAGTGACAGTACCCCCCCCTCTACAGGTGGACTCCGGACACCCAGGACCCACCTTCTCAGGATGAGCCCTATGAAATGCCCTGATGAGGCGAGTGGCTTTAATGTCCGACACCGGGACCCACATCCTCTCCTCAGGACCATAACCCTTCCAATGAACGAGGTACTGAAGAGAACCGCGGACAATGCGAGAGTCCACAATTCTGGAAACCTCAAACTCCAGATTGCCATCAACCAAAATCGGAGGAGGAGGCAAAGAGGAGGGTACCGTGGGCTGGACATATGGTTTTAAGAGAGATCTGTGAAATACATTATGTATCTTCCAAACCCGTGGAAGATCAAGACGGAAGGCAACAGGATTGACGACTGACAAGATTTTATAAGGCCCAATAAACTTGGGACCCAATTTCCAGGAGGGAACCTTCAGTTTAATATTTCTTGTAGACAACCACACCAGATCACCCACATTCAGGTCCGGACCAGGCACACGTCTCTTATCAGCCACACGCTTATATTTCTCACTCATCTTTCTAACATTACTCTGAATCTTTTGCCAAATGGTAGACAAAGACGAGGAAAATCTCTCCTCCTCAGGCAAACCAGAAGGAGCCCCTCCCGAGAATGTTCCAAACTGCGGATGGAACCCATATGCACCAAAGAATGGTGACTTATCAGAAGATTCCTGACGACGGTTGTTCAGAGCAAACTCAGCCAGAGGGAGAAATGAACACCAATCCTCCTGGTTCTCTGCCACAAAACAGCGCAAATATGTCTCCAGATTCTGATTGACACGTTCAGTCTGACCATTCGACTGCGGGTGAAAAGCAGAAGAGAAGGACAGCCGAACCCCCAGGCGAGAACAGAAAGCCTTCCAGAATCTGGACACAAACTGCGTGCCTCTATCGGAAACAATATCAAAGGGAATGCCATGCAATTTAACAATATGGTCGACAAAAGCTTGCGCTAACGTTTTAGCATTGGGTAAACCAGGGAAGGGTACGGAATGAGCCATCTTGCTAAAACGGTCCACCACCACCAGGATCACCGACTTCCCTGAGGAACGAGGAAGATCCGTGATAAAGTCCATGGACAGGTGTGTCCAAGGACGGGAAGGTATGGGTAACGGGAGAAGGGGACCTGAAGGCCGTGAACGAGGGACCTTCGCGCGAGCGCACGTCTCACAAGCAGCCACAAAACCCTCCACCGACTTACGAAGAGCCGGCCACCAAAATCTCAGAGCAATGAGATCTACCGTAGCTCTACTCCCGGGGTGACCAGCAAGAACAGTATCATGATGCTCCTTGAAGAGTTTGTGACGTAACTCAGGAGGCACAAACAACTTCCCAGAAGGACAACGGGCAGGTGCCTCAGTCTGGGCAGCCTGGACCTCGGCCTCCAAATCAGAATACAGAGCAGAAACAACTACCCCCTCCGCCAAAATGGGACCCGGGTCCTCGGAGTTTCTTCCTCCCGGAAAACAGCGAGAGAGAGCATCAGCCTTCACATTTATGATCCCAGGGTGGAATGTAACGACAAAATTGAATCTGGAGAAGAACAGAGACCATCTGGCCTGTCTCGGATTCATACGCTTGGCCGACTCCAAGTACGCCAGATTCTTATGGTCGGTAAAAACGGTGATAGGGTGCCTGCCCCCCTCCAACCAATGGCGCCATTCCTCGAAAGCCAACTTGATGGCCAACAACTCCCTATCTCCCACATCATAGTTTTTCTCTGCCGGGGAGAGTTTTTTAGAGAAAAAGGCACAGGGTCGCCATTTAGCAGGAGAAGGGCCCTGGGACAATACCGCACCCACCTCGGAAGCATCCACCTCAACAATAAAAGGTAAGGAAGCATCGGGATGCACCAAGATGGGAGCAGACGCAAATCTCTCTTTAATCTTAGAAAAAGGTGCAAGCACCTCCTCCGACCAAGAGGAAAAATCCGCCCGCCTTTTTTGTCATGTCAGTGAGGGGTTTGACAACAGAGGAATAATTCAAAATGAACTTTCTGTAATAGTTCGCAAAACCCAGAAAGCGCATCAAAGCCTTCTGATTCTCAGGAAGCTCCCACTTAAGCACAGCACAGACCTTCTCCGGATCCATGCGAAAACCAGAAGCAGAGAGGAGAAAACCCAGAAATTGAATCTCCGATACCATAAAAACACATTTCTCCAGCTTGGCGTACAATTTATTTTCCCGCAGAATCCGCAGAACCTGAAAAAGATGATCCTGATGGGTCTGAACATCAGGGGAAAAAATCTAAATATCATCAATATACACCAATACAAATTTCCCCATTAAATGGTAGAAAATACTGTTAACAAAATGCTGAAAGACGGCCGGGGCATTCATCAGGCCGAAAGGCATAACGAGATTCTCGAAATGCCCGTTAGGGGTATTAAAGGCCGTTTTCCATTCATCCCCCTCTCTGACCCTGACTAGGTTGTACGCGCCTCTCAAATCCAATTTGGAAAAAACCTTGGCCCCAACAATTTGGTTGAAGAGGTCCGGGATCAGAGGAAGGGGATAGGGATCGCGAATCGTGATACTGTTCAGCTCCCTAAAATCTAGGCAAGGTCTCAGAGAGCCATCTTTTTTTTTAACAAAAAAAAAAAACTGCGGCAACAGGTGATTTTGAGGGACGAATATGCCCCTTATCGAGACTCTCAGAGATATAGGTTCGCATTGCGATTCTTTCCGGTTGTGAGAGATTGTAGAGGCGTGCTTTTGGCAGCTTGGCGCCAGGAATGAGGTTAATGGGACAGTCAAACTCTCAGTGAGGAGGTAGCTCCTGAACACCGCTCTCGGAAAACACGTCCGAGAAATCAGAGAGAAATGATGGCACAGTTTTAGTAGACACCTCTGCCAAAGTCGCTCTGAGACAATTCTCTCTACAAAACTCACTCCACTCATTTATTTGCCTTCCTTGCCAATCAATAGTGGGGTTATGTCTAGTGAGCCAGGGTAACCCCAAAACTAGAGGAGAAGGCAATCCGTTAAGGACAAAACAAGAAATATCCTCCACATGAGTGTCACCTACAGCTAACCGGACAATATCCGTTTGACTGTGGGTGATGCTCATGTTGAGGATGTTTCATGTTTCGTCCTAAGTGGATTACCTACTCCTCTAGTGTTGGGGCTACCCTGGCTCACTAAAAATAACCCCACCATTGATTGGCAAGCAAGGCAAATAAATGGTTGGAGTGACTTTTGCAGAGAGAATTGCCTCTCAACGTCTCTTTCAGAGGTTTCTACTAAGACTGTACCATCTTTTCTCTCTGAATTTTCGGATGTGTTTTCTGAGAGTGGTGTTCAGGAGCTGCCCCCTCACCGGGAGTACGATTGCCCTATTAATCTCATCCCAGGCGCCAAGCTGCCTAAATCTCATTTATACAATCTCTCCCAACCTGAAAGGGTCGCTATGCGTACTTATATCTCTGAGAGCCTGACAAAGGGACACATACGACCCTCGAAGTCACCTGTTGCTGCTGTTTTTTTTTTTGTTAAGAAAAAAGATGGTTCTTTAAGACCTTGTCTGGATTTCAGGGAGCTGAACAGTATCACAATTCGTGACCCTTATCCGCTTCCTCTGATCCCGGACCTGTTTAATCAGATTGTTGGGGCTAAAGTTTTTTCCAAGTTGGATTTAAGAGGGGCATACAACCTGGTCAGGGTCAGAGAAGGGGACGAATGGAAGATGGCCTTCAATACCCCTGAGGGCCATTTTGAAAATTTGGTTATGCCTTTTGGTTTGATGAATGCTCCAGCCGTCTTCCAACATTTTGTGAACAGCATTTTTTATCATTTAATGGGGAAATTTGTACTAGTGTATCTAGATGACATTTTGATATTTTCTCCTGATTTCAAAACTCATAGGGACCACCTACGTCAGGTCTTGCTCATTCTGCGGGAGAATAAAGTGTACGCTAAACTGGAAAAATGTGTGTTTGCGGTTCCAGAAATAAAATTTCTGGGTTTTCTTCTCTCCGCTTCTGGTTTTCGCATGGACCCCGAGAAGGTCCGCGCTGTGCTTAATTGGGAGCTTCCTGAGAATCAGAAGGCGCTGTGGCGCTTTTTGGGTTTTGCCAACTATTACAGGAAGTTAATTTTGAATTATTCCTCTGTTGTTAAGCCACTCACTGATATGACTAAAAAGGGGGTAGATTTTTCCTCCTGGTCGGTAGATGCGCGTAAGGCCTTTTCTAGTATCAAAGAGAGTTTTGCTTCCGCTCCCATCTTGGTACAACCTGATGTCTCTCTGCCCTTCATTGTTGAGGCGGACGCTTCTGAGGTCGGTGTGGGTGCGGTCTTGTCTCAGGGTCCCTTTCCTGCCAAATGGCGACCGTGTGCCTTTTTCTCGAAGAAACTCTCCTCCGCAGAGAGAAATTACGATGTGGGAGATAGGGAGTTGTTGGCCATCAAGTTAGCTTTTGAGGAATGGCGCCATTGGCTAGTGGGAGCCAGACACCCTATTACCGTGTTTACCGACCATAAGAATCTGGCCTACTTGGAGTCAGCCAAGCGTCTGAACCCGAGACAGGCCAGATGGTCTTTGTTCTTTTCAAGGTTTAATTTAGTTGTCACGTTCCGCCCTGGGGTTAAGAATGTGAAGGCGGATGCCCTGTCACGTTGTTTTCCGGGAGGGGGGAACTTTGAAGACCCGGGTCTCATTTTGGCTGAAGGGGTGGTTGTCTCTGTTCTTTATCCTGAATTGGAGGCAGAGGTTCAGGCAGCCCAGGCAGAGGCTCCTGATCTTTGTCCTCCTGGGAGGTTGTTTGTGCCTCTCACTTTACGAGAACCTTTCACAAGGTTTTTAAGGAGCACCACGATACTGTCCTTGTGGGGCACCCGGGGGGTAGAGCCACAGTGGATCTCATTGCTCGGAGATTCTGGTGGTCGGCTCTTCGTAAGTCGGTTGAGGGTTTTGTGGCAGCCTGCGAGACCTGCGCTCGTGCCAAAGTCCCTCATTCACGGCCATCGGGTCTTCTCCTCCCGTTACCCATTCCTTCCCGTCCTTGGACACATCTGTCCATTGACTTCATTACGGACTTGCCTCGTTCCTCGGGGAAGACTGTGATTCTGGTGGTGGTGGACCGTTTTAGCAAAATGGCGCATTTCATTCCTTTTTCTGGGTTGCCTAATGCTAAGACGCTGGCGCAAGCATTTGTTGATCACATTGTCAAATTGCATGGCATTCCTTCAGACATAGTCTCTGATAGGGGCACGCAGTTTGTTTCCAGATTCTGGAAGGCTTTCTGTTCTCGCTTGGGGGTTCGGTTGTCATTCTCTTCTGCTTTCCACCCGCATGGCCAGACAGAGCGTGTCAATCAGAATCTGGAGACATATCTGCGCTGTTTTGTGACGGAGAATCAGGAGGATTGGTGTTCTTTTTTGTCCCTTGCTGAGTTTGCTTTAAATAACCGTCGTCAGGAGTCCTCTGATAAGTCACCATTTTTTGGTGCATATGGGTTTCATCCACAGTTTTGGACATTCTCTGGAGAGGGGTCTTCTGGTTTACCTGATGAGGAGAGATTCTCCTCGTCTTTGTCATCTATTTGGCAAAAGATTCAGGATAATCTAAAGAGCATGAGTGAGAGATATAAGCGTGTGGCGGATAAGAGACGTGTGCCTGGTCCGGACCTGAATGTTGGTGATCTGGTGTGGTTGTCTACTAAGAATATCAAATTGAAGGTTCCCTCCTGGAAGTTGGGTCCTAAGTTTATTGGGCCTTACAAAATCTTGTCCGTCATCAATCCCGTTGCCTTCCATCTTGATCTTCCTCAGACTTGGATATCCATAATGTTTGTCACAAGTCCCTATTAAAACCTTATGTCCAACCCACTGTACCCTCCTCTTTGCCTCCTCCTCCGATTGTGGTTGATGGTAATCTTGAATTTCAGGTCTCTAGTAGAGTTGAGCGAACACCTGGATGTTCGGGTTCGAGAAGTTCGGCCGAACTTCCCGGAAATGTTCGGGTTCGGGATCCGAACCCGACCCGAACTTCGTCCCGAACCCCATTGAAGTCAATGGGGACCCGAACTTTTCGGCACTAAAAAGGCTGTAAAACAGCCCAGGAAAGAGCTAGAGGGCTGCAAAAGGCAGCAACATGTAGGTAAATCCCCTGCAAACAAATGTGGATAGGGAAATGAATTAAAATTAAAATAAAATATATAAAAATAAACCAATATCAATTGGAGAGAGGTCCCGTAGCAGAGAATCTGGCTTCACGTCAGCAGAGAATCAGTCTTCATGCCATAGCAGAGAATCTGGCTTCACGTCACCCACCACTGTAACAGTCCATTGTCATATATTTAGGCCCCGGCACCCAGGCAGAGGAGAGAGGTCCCGTAACAGAGAATCTGGCTTCATGTTATAGCAGAGAATCAGGCTTTACGTCACCCAACACTGGAACAGTCCATTGTCAGATATTTAGGCCCAGGCACCCAGGCAGAGGAGAGAGGTCACGTAACAGAGAATCTGGCTTCATATCAGCAGAGAATCAGTCTGCATGTCATAGCAGAGAATCAGGCTTCACGTCACCCACCACTGGAACAGGCCACTGTCACATATTTAGGCCCAGGCACCCAGGCAGAGGAGAGAGGTCCCATAACAGAGATTCAGTCTTCATGTCAGCAGAGAATCAGTCTTCATGTCATAGCAGAGAATCAGGCTTCACGTCACCCACCACTGGAACAGGCCACTGTCACACATTTAGGCCCTGACACCCAGACAGAGGAGAGAGGTCCCGTAACAGAGAATCTGGCTTCATGTCAGCACAGAATCAGTCTTCATGTCATAGCAGAGAATCAGGCTTCACGTCACCCACCACTGGAACAGGCCACTGTCACACATTTAGGCCCCGGCACCCAGACAGAGGAGAGGTTCATTCAACTTTGGGTTGCCCCGCAATATAATGGTAAAATGAAAATAAAAATAGGATTGAATGAGGAAGTGCCCTGGAGTACAATAATATATTGTTAAGGGGAGGTAGTTAATGTCTAATCTGCACAAGTGATGGACAGGTCCTGTGGGATCCATGCCTGGTTCATTTTTATGAACGTCAGCTTGTCCACATTGGCTGTAGACAGGCGGCTGCGTTTGTCTGTAATGATGCCCCCTGCCGTGCTGAATACACGTTCAGACAAAACGCTGGCCGCCGGGCAGGCCAGCACCTCCAAGGCATAAAAGGCTAGCTCTGGCCACGTGGACAATTTGGAGACCCAGAAGTTGAATGGGGCCGAACCATCAGTCAGTACGTGGAGGGGTGTGCACAGGTACTGTTCCACCATGTTAGTGAAATGTTGCCTCCTGCTAACACGTTCCGTATCAGGTGGTGGTGCAGTTAGCTGTGGCCTGGTGACAAAACTTTTCCACATCTCTGCCATGCTAACCCTGCCCTCAGAGGAGCTGGCCGTGACACAGCTGCGTTGGCGACCTCTTGCTCCTCTTCTGCCTTCGCCTTGGGCTTCCACTGGTTCCCCTGTGACATTTGGGAATGCTCTCAGTAGCGCGTCTACCAACGTGCGCTTGTACTCGCGCATCTTCCTATCACGCTCCAGTGTAGGAAGTAAGGTGGGCACATTGTCTTTGTACCGGGGATCCAGCAGGGTGGCAACCCAGTAGTCCGCACACGTTAAAATGTGGGCAACTCTGCTGTCGTTGCGCAGGCACTGCAGCATGTAGTCGCTCATGTGTGCCAAGCTGCCCAGAGGTAAGGACAAGCTGGCCTCTGTGGGAGGCGTATCGTCATCGTCCTGTGTTTCCCCCCAGCCACGCACCAGTGATGGGCCCGAGCTGCTTTGGGTGCCACCCCGCTGTGAACATGCTTCATCCTCATCCTCCTCCACCTCCTCCTCATCCTCGTCCTCCTCGTCATCCAGTAGTGGGCCCTGTCTGGCCACATTTGTACCTGGCCTCTGGTGTTGCAAAAAACCTCCCTCTGAGTCACTTCGAAGAGACTGGCCTGAAAGTGCTAAAAATGACCCCTCTTCCTCCTCTTCCTCCTGGGCCACCTCCTCTTCCATCATCGCCCTAAGTGTTTTCTCAAGGAGACATAGAAGTGGTATTGTAACGCTGATAACGGCGTCATCGCCACTGGCCATGTTGGTGGAGTACTCGAAACAGCGCAACAGGGCACACAGGTCTCGCATGGAGGCCCAGTCATTGGTGGTGAAGTGGTGCTGTTCCGCAGTGCGACTGACCCGTGCGTGCTGCAGCTGAAACTCCACTATGGCCTGCTGCTGCTCGCACAGTCTGTCCAGCACGTGCAAGGTGGAGTTCCACCTGGTGGGCAGATCGCATATGAGGCGGTGAGCGGGAAGGCTGAAGTTACGCTGTAGCGCAGACAGGCGTGCAGCAGCAGGGTGTGAACGCCGGAAGCGCGAACAGACGGCCCGCACTTTATGCAGCAGGGTAGTTGCGAATGAACTTCTGCACCACCAAATTCAGCACATGCGCCAGGCAAGGGATGTGCGTCAAACCGGCTAGTCCCAGAGCTGCAACGAGATTTCGCCCATTATCGCACACCACCAGGCCGGGCTTGAGGCTCACCGGCAGCAACCACTCGTCGGTCTGTTGTTCTATACCCCGCCACAACTCCTGTGCGGTGTGGGGCCTGTCCCCCAAACATATGAGTTTCAGAACGGCCTGCTGACGTTTACCCCGGGCTGTGCTGAAGTTGGTGGTGAAGGTGTGTGGCTGACTGGATGAGCAGGTGGAAGAAGAGGAGGAGGAAGCTGAGTAGGAGGAGGAGGAGACAGGAGGCAAAGAATGTTGCCCTGCGATCCTTGGCGGCTGAAGGACGTGCGCCAAACAGCTCTCCGCCTGGGGCCCAGCCGCCACTACATTTACCCAGTGTGCAGTTAGGGAGATATAGCGTCCCTGGCCGTGCTTACTGGTCCACGTATCTGTGGTTAGGTGGACCTTGCCACAGATGGCTTTGCGCAGTGCACACTTGATTTTATCGGACACTTGGTTGTGCAGGGAAGGCACGGCTCTCTTGGAGAAGTAGTGGCGGCTGGGAACAACATACTGTGGGACAGCAAGCGACATGAGCTGTTTGAAGCTGTCTGTGTCCACCAGCCTAAATGACAGCATTTCATAGGCCAGTAGTTTAGAAATGCTGGCATTCAGGGCCAGGGATCGAGGGTGGGTAGGTGGGAATTTACGCTTTCTCTCAAATGTTTGTGAGATGGAGAGCTGAACGCTGCCGTGTGACATGGTTGAGATGCTTGGTGACGCAGGTGGTGGTGTTGGTGGTACATCCCATGTTTGCTGGGCGGCAGGTGCCACGTTCCTCCAGAGGCGGAGGAAGAGGCCGAGGCGGCGGCAGCAGCAGAAGAGGCCGAGGCGGCAGCAGCAGAAGAGGTAGCAGGGGGAGGCTGAGTGACTTCTTTGTTTTTAAGGTGTTTACTCCACTGCAGTTCATGCTTTGCATGCAGGTGCCTGGTCATGCAGGTTGTGCTAAGGTTCAGAACGTTAATGCCTCGCTTCAGGCTCTGATGGCACAGCGTGCAAACCACTCGGGTCTTGTCGTCAGCACATTGTTTAAAGAAGTGCCATGCCAGGGAACTCCTTGAAGCTGCCTTTGGGGTGCTCGGTCCCAGATGGCGGCGATCAGTAGCAGGCGGAGTCTCTTGGCGGCGGGTGTTCTGATTTTGCCCACTGCTCCCTCTTTGTCTTTTGCTACGCTGTTGGCTCGGTCTCACCACTGCCTCTTCCTCCGAATTCTGAAAGTCAGTGGCACGACCTTCATTCCATGTGGGGTCTAGGACCTCATCGTCCCCTGCATCGTCTTCCACCCAGTCTTCCTCTCTGACCTCCTGTTCAGTCTGCACACTGCAGAAAGACGCAGCAGTTGGCACCTGTGTTTCGTCATCATCAGAGACGTGCTGAGGTGGTATTCCCATGTCCTCATCATCAGGAAACATAAGTGGTTGTGCGTTAGTGCATTCTATCTCTTCCACCCCTGGGGAAGGGCTAGGTGGATGCCCTTGGGAAACCCTGGCAGCAGAGTCTTCAAACAGCATAAGAGACTGCTGCATAACTTGAGGCTCAGACAGTTTCCCTGATATGCATGGGGGTGATGTGACAGACTGATGGGCTTGGTTTTCATGCGCCATCTGTGTGCTTTCTGCAGAAGACTGGGTGGGAGATAATGTGAACGTGCTGGATGCACTGTCGGCCACCCAATTGACTAATGCCTGTACCTGCTCAGGCCTTACCATCCTTAGAACGGCATTGGGCCCCACCAAATATCCCTGTAAATTCTGGTGGCTACTTGGACCTGAGGTAGTTGGTACACTAGGACGTGTGGCTGTGGCAGAACGGCCACGTCCTCTCCCAGCACCAGAGGGTCCACTAACACCACCACGACCATGTCCACGTCCGCGTCCCTTACTAGTTGTTTTCCTCATTGTTAGCGTTCACCACAATAAGAAAAATATTATTCGGGCCAATGTATTGAATTAAAATTCAGGCCTTTTTTTACAGACACCTAACACTGTCTGGCTATCTATTTAGGTACCGTATTACACTAATACAGGCACACAAGTAATGACAGATTTGGTTGAATATAAATGTGAGGCCTATTTTTTACGTGCTGTGTGACAGATATACCTTTAATCACAGAATTAGACTTGTATCTGCACGGTAGCGTGTGTGTTAAGTTTTTCAGAATGACACTATCAGCACCTTCAATCTAAGATATCCTTTTTGGGATAGATTTAAAGTAGGCCTGATATAGCAGAAACTACAAATTTTGAGAATGGCAAATTTGGGAATAGTTTTTCAACCCAGAACAAAAACTGTGCTTTTACGGTCACTACAAATAATTTGACCAGCTAAAACAGTACAGATTTGGTTGAATATAAATGTGAGGCCTATTTTTTACGCGCTGTGTGACAGATATACCTTTAATCACAGAATTAGACTTGTATCTGCACGGTAGCTTGTGTGTTAAGTTTTTCAGAATGACACTATCAGCACCTTCAATCTAAGATATCCTTTTTGGGATAGATTTAAAGTAGGCCTGATATAGCAGAAACTACTAATTTTGAGAATGGCAAATTTGGGAATAGTTTTTCAACCCAGAACAAAAACTGTGCTTTTACGGTCACTACAAATAACTTGACCAGCTAAAACAGTACTGATTTGGAGGAATATAAATGTCAGGTCTATTTTTTAGGCGCTGGGTGACAGGCTCAACTTGCCCCTGATGTAGTATATGGCCAAAAAATAACCACACTATTGATGGTTAAATGCACTTGGGTGACACAGGCTCAGCCTGCACCTGATGTAGTATATGGCCAAAAAATAACCACACTGTTGATGGTTAAATGCACTTGGGTGACACAGGCTCAGCCTGCACCTGATGTAGTATATGGCCAAAAAATAACCACACTGTTGATGGTTAAATGCACTTCGGTGACACAGGCTCAGCCTGCACCTGATGTAGTATATGGCCAAAAAATAACCACACTGTTGATGGTTAAATGCACTTGGGTGACACAGGCTCAGCCTGCACCTGATGTAGGATATAGCAAAAAATAACCACACTATTGATGGTTAAATGCACTTGGTGGTAGCTTGTGCTGGCGCACCACAAGCCACAAAATGGCCGCCGATCACCCCAGAAAAAAGTGATATAAAAACGCTCTGGGCAGCCTAAAAAAAGTGAGCAATTGAATATCAGCACTTCAATGATCCACAGCTGGAGATCGATCACTGAATTAAGTCTTTTGGAGGAGTTAATCTGCCTAATCTCGCCCTAACGTCGCAGCAGCAACCTCTCCCTATGCTTGAATCAGCAGAGTGACGTGCAGCGCTACGTGACCCAAGCTTATATAGAGGCTGGGTCACATGCTGCACTGGCCAATCACAGCCATGCCAATAGTAGGCAAGGCTGTGATGGCCTCTTGGGGCAAGTAGTATGACGCTTGTTGATTGGCTGCTTTGCAGCCTTTCAAAAAGCGCCAAGAAAGCGCCGAACACCGAACCCGAACCCGGACTTTTACGAAAACCCAGTTCGGGTTCGCTCATCCCTAGTCTCTAGTATTGTGGATTCTCGTGTTATCCGCGGTTTTCTCCAGTACCTCGTTCATTGGGAGGGTTATGGTCCTGAGGAGAGGATGTGGTTCCCAGTGGCGGACATTAAGGCCACTCGTCTTATCAGAGTGTTCCAAAGGTCCCATCCTGAGAAGGTGGGCTCTGAGTGTCCGGAGTCCACTCGTAGAGGGAGGGGTACTGTCACCGCCAGAGCTCTGAGAAGCTCTGACAGACGTTCTTCAGTACCTCCTGCATGATGTTCTTTTGTTTTGGTTTCGCTTTGACATCTCTTCTCCCTCTCCCAGCTGTCATCTATTAGCAGTGATTGCCTCCCTTTATATCCCCTCCCATACTGCCCCACTTTGCGGTTTATACTACTTCCTGGATTGTGCTCACTGCTAGAAGTTGCAACTGCTGGTTCCTCAGATAAGTCTATTCATTTATTTGTGTTTTCCTGTTGGCTTGATTCTAGGTGACCCTGACTCACTCCGTATTAAGTGCAGGGAGCCGGTGGTCGTGTCCCCTCACTATTATAGGGTTTTCAGGTGTCACTCAGTCTAGGTACGTGGACATGCCATTTTCTATCATAGAGATCTTTGCATGGGCTGAGCAGTCAGGGAGAGCTCTAGGGCTTTAATAGGGCTCACCCATATGTTCCTTAGTTTGAGATCAAGTCAGTCAGATCTTTATTTGTTACTTCTTGTTTTATGCAACACCATCCGTGACAACCAGACAGTAAGGCTAGGTCTACACGATGACATTTGTCGCACCAATGTCACTCAACAATTTTTATAATGATAGTCTATAGAGTAGCACTGCGACATGCGACATGCTGCAACTGCGATGCGACAGTAGCAAAAAAATCCATTCGAGATAGATTTTTCTGCGACTGTCGCGTCGCAGTCGCAGCATGTCACATTGCGACACCATAGACTACCATTATAAAAATTGTCGAGCGACATTGATGCGACAAAATGTCGCGCGACAAATGTTGCAGTGTAGTTGTGCCCGATCTGTCGCATGTCGTCTTGTAGACGTAGCCTAACACAGACTCAGACAAGGACGACACATGAAAGTTCTCACCATCCGCAGCTCCCTCCTGAACCGACCCAGAGGCAGAGGATGTAGTCGGCATAGCTCTTCTATGGGGGCCCGAAGATGGCTCAACCACAGAATGTGGGAACCTCTCAACAGGCAGCCCCATTAATTTTTCCCCTGCTTACACTCCTGTGCCGGAATTCTGGCTGTCAGCTTCCTCTTCCTCTTGTACGCGCCGGTGTTGCTCCCTGAAGAGACCAACGTTTTCCATCCTGGCAGGCCGGCCACTCTGTACCCCAACCTCGCTGCTCCTGGAGGAATTGCTTCCAGCAGATGGCACTGCCTTGCTCCCACTTCTGCCAGCACCCCGCCTCAGGAGGAGGAGTGTAAGCGCTCCTAGCTCTTATGGCTCTATTGCAGTGGAGCTCAGCCAACTCCTCCAGGCACCGCCGCAGCCAGTCTTCTCCGCCGGCAGCCTCCGCCTTCTTAATCAGCTTGCGCAGCAGGACGTCCATGTCGCAGGTCCAGCGATGCTCCCCTTCTTCTTGAAACTGGCCCCGAACCTCTGAAGCACCTGCAAAATAAAGGGGACAAGCTTCACGCCACAAACATGTCAACAAATCCCAGGGCTGGTGTGAGGAATATGGATTATTATTTAATGTCAGCCATGTTCCCACACCAGCCATCTGGTGTCAGATACCAGAGGTAGTGAACTCCACAGGGGCGCCCTGCTTCAAAGCCCAGCCAAATGGCAGAGAACTTCTAGCAGGCCACCTAGTCTGCCTTGAGCGCCGAGCTGATCACTCGGTGCTCGACTGGTTGGTCTGTCGGTCATGTGACGCTGGCCACGTCACATGACTCTCACTCCCCACTATAAATACAGGCAGCCTGCCTTGCTACAGGTTGCCTGTTAATTTCTAGGTTCCTGGCTATTTGTTGGACTGCTGAATACTTACCTGATCCTGTTCCCTGACCATCCTTTTGCCTGCTCCTCCTGTACTGCGCATCCATCCTGGTATTGTGACCTCGGCTCCCACCTGACTACTCTCTTAGGACTCCTCTTGTACTTCTCTGCTCTCCTGGTATTTGACCCCGGCTTCTCCTGACCATTCTTTGCTTAATCCTTTGTACTGCGTAGCTCTCTTGGTTCTGACCCGGTCCGTTCATGTTCCGTATTTTGTCTTGTCTGTCTTCCCTGCACATATCTTAAGTTAGGGACTGTCGTCCAGTTGTCCCCTGTCATCAGGACTCGTGAGGCAAGTAGGCAGGGCCAGGGGTGAGGGTGGAGCGCAGTGGTCACTATCCTTCCCCCTGTGTGTGTGTGGACGTGACCGTTACACCACCTTTGTTTACAATTTCTCACCAGATAGATATTTGTGTCCCTGTGGCCACGATGAACAGGCCCGTGGTCATAGTTTGGTGGTGGGATGCGATGGAGGGGAGATATACATATCTCCCCACAGAAACGAAATAACGGTACCATGCTTGGACTCTACTTGTAGCCGGATCCATTGGTCCCAGAACCACCTCCCTGCAACATTCTGGTCTTGAGCCATGAGCTCTGGTCGGTTTTGTGACTCAATTTCTGCCAGCCCCAGAAGAGGGGGAGTGGACTCCTCCCAGAGGCCGGGAGGGTAGGGGCCGGCTATAGGTCAAAAGGCTTGTGCCAGCAAGCAGGCGTGTCTTTTCTCTGAAGAGGGTCACATCGTGCCATGTGTTTAGAAAGACCTGCAAACTGCTGACATCACTGCCCCCATGTGACTACAGCTAAGAACTCATTACAACCCAAAGGTAAACTGACTTTTTACTCTGTTTAATCCTGTTTGTACCATACTACCTGTATTTTCAACCTGAGACCACTGTATATATTCTTTCTGTGTATAGTGTTATTTCTAGTGAGCCCTTAAGGCGATTAAATATATAATTTAATCTTGTGCTGTCTTGTATCTCGATAACAAATCCCCATGACCGTGTTTCGGCCTAGTTATACGCTACTGCAGGTTGGTTTCTCACCCTATATAATCCTGTTAGCGGCTTATATTAAATGAGAAACTGGTGGCAGCATACCCGGGCTGAGGAAGCACTGTTTCACTGGGGCAGTGAAAAGGCTCCCTCAGTTGTTGCTTCTCTGTGCCCGTGTGGACAGGAGGAGTCTGTGAACACTGTACCAAGCTGACCTTACCTGTTCCTCAGGGACGGCGTAATATCACGCCTTGGTAACCAGTGACTATACTGTATCTCGCTGGCTCTACGTTTTTGACGTCTGGCAGCAGCGAGGTGTGGTATTCGTCACATATTTGTGGCAGCAAAGTGGTATCGAGATACTAGTGTGTGTGAGTGTGGGACCTATACTCCCAGACACTAAAGACTACCAGCAGTAGCTTTTGCCGCTGGAGTCTTAAGATTAGCTCTACACTAGACAGTCGAGTGCAAATACAATAAGGTGTGTGTGTGCATCTGGTTGCAGTCTATGTCAGTGATCATCCGTGGCAATGATGGCCAGTATCACAAGAAACAAAGCGAAGGAGATGGCTGAGGCTATGAGAAGTGGCGGGGAGGACGCAGTCCAGATAATGGGCAGGCAACTTTCTTCAAGGCGAGGGAGAGCACAGCCAAAGCTCCACAAGGAGCCAGTTGCCGGCGGTAAGGCCCGGGGCAGGCCGTGCTCCACCTGCCCATGCCCCCAGCCAGGCAGGCTCGGCTGCTCTCCTAAAAGCTGCCGTGGACCGTCTCCAGGCCGGAGACCAGGCGGCCTATGAGATCGTCATGGCAGCTGCAGAACATCGTGAACGAACAGAGGCTGCAGAACGAGAACATCGCGAGCAAGCAGAGGCTGCAGAGCATGAAGACCAAGCACAGGCCGAGCGTGAGCACCAACTGCAAATGCTCTAGCTCCAGCTCCAACTCCAGCAGCCCTCCCCAGCCCAATGTGAGTCTCCAGAGATCCGAATTTCAAAACTGCGGGCGGAGGACTTCCCCCTGGTGGACAAAGATGGGGACTTGCACACCTTCTTGTTGGCATTTGAGACGGCCTGCCATCAATACCAGCTGTCGGAGGACCAGTGGGTCCGATTCCTAACGCCATGTCTCTGGGGAAAACCCCTTGAAATCTTCGGGTATCTGCCCAGCGAGACCATCCTGAACTATGAGGACATCAAGCAGGCGCTAGTCTGGCAATACAACTTGACCCCTGAGACGTACCAGAAAAAGCTCAGAAGTTTGCAGCGGGGTCCTACCTAGAGCTGGGCCGATCACATGCGGGCCTTGCTAAGAGCGGTCGACCAATGGACCATGGGATTGGAGCTCTCCACCGTCCAACAGCTGAAGGAGCTCATCGCCACAGAGCAGTTCTTGTGGAATTGCCCAGAGGACCTCCTGCAGTACCTTTATGACCGGAAGCCAAAGGGGGCCTCTGCAACAGCAGCCCTGGCAGACAAGTACACTAACAACAAGACTTCAGAGGCCCGGAAACCTGTCGGCTGGAGAGGGGCTAAGATGCACCCTGCACCTGCTACCCCTGCCCCTAGACCCAAGTCGGCACCAGCCCAGCTTCACTTTCCACGTCGGTGGGGGAACACCGTCTTTGCCACCACTGTAAGCAGCCAGGACACTTCAAGGCCATGTGTCCCCAGCACCCGAGGGTCCCGTCCCAGTCATCGACCCGGAAACCGTCCAGTGTGTTGTGTGTGGGTCGGGGTGGTGGGAGGTCCCTTGACAATTTTCAACCAGTCACTGTGGGCCTGGCCATAGACACCGGTGCTGAGAAGACTCTGGTATGGCCCGGGAGATTCCTTATTGTCTCTGGGATTGGAGGAGTAGAACCGGCGCTGCCTGTCACCAAGGTCTATTTGGACTGGGGCTCCAGTCGAGGAGTGAGGGAGGTGGGGGTATCCTCAAATATCCCTGCCAGTGTTTTGCTGGGTATGGACTTGGGGCGGCTTGTGTCTAAGTACGTGGCTGCTGCCACCTCGAAGGTCCGAGGTGGCAGCAGAATGTGATGCCATGTCCACCCCTGTTGATACTGTTAATGTTCATAACATGCCTGTTGGTGGGGGTGGGGGATGTAATGTGTGCCTCTGCCCTCAGTGGGGAAGGGTCATTCACGCCACCTATGCTGAGGCCCAAGGGTATGGCCAGCAAGCATGCTGAAACCTGTTGTCCTCAGGTGTGGCTACTGAGGGGACAAGCAGGGGGCAGACAGCTGCAGAGGAAGAGGATGTGCAGTACGCAGCCCTGCAGGGTGAGTGAATGTGAGGTCACGGTTAATAGGCAAAACGAGGGTTGCTCTTGGTACTCAGTTTTTATTTACCCATGGCAGGCGTACAGCAGTGATGGAAAGGCTGGCACATGAATCCTCTGGGGCACTCTCTGTGTATAGGGACCAGGCCAGGTGGTAGGTGAGGTGCCCTGGGTGTTGGAAGTTTAATGTGCCGGTGGCAAGATCCCTTATAGTTCGTGGTGCCAGTGCCGGTAACGGTGGCACACCGATTTGTTGTTGGAATAATTGAGGTACACAAAGCTGCAGTGAACCAGAACTTCTTTTTACTGAACAGTTCAACTATATACAGTCCTCAGTTAGTTCCATATGTGAAATGTTGAATACAGGCAGGCTTCATACAAATGGCAGGCAAAGTCTTTGCAAAATACTCAGAGGGTATAACACTTACAGATCAGGCTGTACTTTCCTCAGATCCTGTCTGGCTTTCACCAAGGCCCGTATGCCCTATTACTGGCTTTATCCTTGGGTAGGGAAAACTTCATCTGGTAATAATCTTCTTGATGTAAATATCCTTCTGCCCTTCAGCTTTCTATTTGGCTGGATAAAAGTGGCTCTGCACTGTACTTTTAAAGGTGCTATATATCTTCAGGAGGTAACTTCTTCCCCTGGATTAACTTCTGAGCTTCTCTTGCTCAGGGACTTCAGGCAGGCTAGCCTGAGCTACTTAGCCTCCTGTATTAGACTGATCTAACTCCTTCCTGTCTGGGCCTAACTATATATACTAAGGGGTTCCCTAGCTCCCTCTACAGCTTGGGAGGAGAAATTACACCCCTAACAGGCCTGGTACACAGGAATTAACATGACATTATACATTACATTGCAATATAAAATACCATAGCAATTTCCCACAGGAGGTGGGGCAACATGACCCTTAGTAGTGCCCACCCTTACATAGTGGGACACTACATACCCCGCTACTTTGAGGTTGCCCATCCTCGGCGCAACACAGCGGGCCCGCCTAGCTGGAAACTGTGACCTGAAAGACAAAGATGCAAAGCAGGCATATACAACAAACACTACATTTGCAAGGAAAATATCAGGCAGCTCCGCTGGCAAAGGAACAAGTGCGGTGAAAAGGGGCGTCGTTCTCTTCACACAGGATAATATGGGGAACAGGGGCGCTGACCTGGTACAGCGTATCAGGAATAACCAGGATAGTCCATAATAATAAAATACAAATATGACATAAGTTCCTGGAGGCTCAAAAGAACGAAATGAGTCCGTACCCGGGTCTTGTAGACAGTTAAAAGGGGTTTCCCGGGAGGAGTTACTCTGGTCAACAATGTAGTCTCCGAATCTCACAGGTGGGTGCCCCTTAGTAGGCTGCGTGGACCTCCTTACTGGCAGAGGCTCTTCCTGTCTTGGTTCAGGGGGGCCAGAGGAATCCGCAGGTTCTGGAGCCCTTACAGGTCCTCCTGGGGTTGAGGACTAGCAGGAACTGGAGCCGGTACCACCAAGTTCAACCAGGGAGTGAGGAACCAATGAAGTGGTTCTTTGTCATGTAACAGGTTCTCAACGGCCTGCATAGGATCAACAGGTTTGGGCCGACGACTCTGACTCAGGAGACTCTGGCTCAATGTCCTCTGTTGCAGTTTCTCCTTCTATGCAGGGCTTTAAACGGTTCCTGTGTACGATCTGAGAGCCTATACCTTCCCTGGAGATTTGGTACACGTGGGTCTCAGCATTAGGAATAGCAGTAATGACGTAGGGAGTCCTCTCCCACTTACTGTCCAGCTTGCTGGTTCGGTGGTTATTCTTCAACCACACCACGTCTCCTATAGCAAGAGGTTCCGCATGAGCAGCCAGGTCATAGTCTCTCTGCTGCTGCTCTCGGGCACTTTCCATGCGCTCCTGAACAATCTCTTTGGCATTAAGGAGACGTCTTTGATGCTTCACCACCCAATCAGTCTTTGGTAGTGGGTTGATGGCATCGGGTACTTGCACGTCCAGGGAGTGGTCAGCAGGCAGCCTCCCTTGACTGCCGAACATCAAATAGAAGGGTGTGTACCCGGTGGAGCAGTGAATGGTATTGTTATACGTATACAGAAGTTGTGGCAGCAGATTAGGCCAATTACCCCTTGTCTCAGGGGGCACTGCTCTCAACATTTCGATGAGAGTTTGATTCATTTTTTCACAGAGTCCGTTACCTTGCGGATGATAGGCGGTGGTCCGGACCTTCTGGCAGTTATGTAGCAGGCACATCTCCTGGAACAACTATGATTCAAATGCAGACCCCTGGACGGTGAGGATTCTCTATGGGCAGCCGTAGGGCAGGAGAAAATGCTTCCAGAATGCTTCTGCCGCAGTCTTGACTGTCAGGTCCTTCACAGGCACTGCTATAACAAACTTAGTGAAGTGATTAATAATAGTCATGGCATAAGTATAACCTGAGCGACTTGGCTCCAACTTCACATGATCAATAGCAACAAGCTCCAGAGAAGCCTTACTCACGATAGGATGGAGAGGCGCTCTCTGGTCATGGCGTTCACTTCTCCAAACGGCACAGGCAGTACATTCCCGGCACCATTTTTCAATGTCTTCTCTCATCCCAATCCAATAGAATCTTCTGCAAATGGTGGCCTCAGTTTTCTGCACGCTGAAGTGTCCGGACCGGTTGTGATACATCTCTAATACAAGACTGGCGTCTCGACGTGGTATGAGGATCTGGTACACCCTATCGCAGGACACTGAATCCCGGCTCCTTCTTTGCAACAGGCCTTTTTGAAGGAAGAGTTGGTGGCGATGTCTCCACAATTTCAATAGTTCTGGGTCTGCACTCTTCCTGCGGACTCTCTCAGGAGTTCTTCCACTAGTAAGGAAGTCGAGCAGTTCACCGAGGACTCTACTTTCTGACTGGAGCTTAATCCACCTTTCTTGTTCGCCTCTGGACTCAGGATTAATCAGTGGAGAGGGATCAGCAGCCGAGTTATTTTCAGTGTGAACATTATCTTGCTGAGCAAACTTGCTGTAAAACGCCGGCATCTCCACCTCTTCCCAGGCATCTTTTGGTTCATCTGGTGCTTCTGCAGTGGGAAGCCAAGACAGGGCATCAGCATTATCATTTGAGCGGCCTGCCCGGTATTTCACAGTGAAGTCATAGTTGGCAAGGCGGGAGGCCCATCTTTGTTCCAGAGCCCCTAACTTGGCTGTATTCAGGTGCGCCAGGGGATTGTTGTCAGTGAAGGCAACAAAGGGAGTGGCAGCAAGGTAGTCCTTGAATTTTTCAGTCACAGCCCACACTAAAGCAAGGAACTCCAGCTTGAAGGAACTATAATTCTGATAGTTTTTCTCAGCTCCCCTCAGGGATCTGCTGGCGTGGCAATCACCCTCTCTTTGTTGTCTTGCACCTGAGCCAACACGGCTCACAGGCCTCTTTTACTGGCATCCGTATAGAGGTGAAACGGCTTCTGATAATCCGGGTAACCCAGGACAGGGGGTTCAGTCAGCTTCTTCTTTAGGAGCTGGAAGGCAATCTCCCATTCTTCATTCCATTCAACAGGGATAGGAGTCTTTGGACTCTTTTTGGGATGCCCCCTTAGGAGTTCCTGGATCGGATCCGCAATCTGTGCAAAATGCGGGATGAAGCGTCTGTAATATCCTGCAAAGCTGAGGAAACTTCTCACCTCCTTCACGGTGGTAGGAGTAGGCCAATTACGGACAGCAGCAAGTTTATCAGGATCAGGCTGGACTCCTTCTGTACCAACAACGTGTCCCAGATACTTTACTGCTGGTTTCATCAGATGGCACTTGGACAGCTTGATTTTAAGGCCATATTTAACGAGGACTTGAAACACTTCAGCCAGATGTTTTAAATGATCCTTGTATGTCTTGGAGTAGATAATGACGTCATGCAAGTATAGCAATACAGTCTCAAAGTTCTTATGGCCTAAACAACGCTCCATCAACCGCTGGAATGTCCCAGGAGCATTACACAGTCCGAAAGGCATGTAGTTAAATTCAAACAGGCCCATAGGCGTAGTGAAAGCGGTCTTTTCCCGGTCTTCCGGGGCCATAGGTACCTGCCAGTATCCACTGGTTAAGTCCAGAGTCGAGAAGTAGGCTGATGACCCCAGGGCGGTCAAAGACTCTTCAATGCGTGGCAACGGATAAGCGTCTTTGTGGGTGATTTGATTAATTTTTCTATAGTCCACGCAGAATCTAATTGTCACAGTCGTTACCTCTGACTGTGACCTTCCGTCCTTGCTCGTTCGGCGCTCCTCGCTGAAGCTTCGTTTCTGTGTGTTGTTTGTGGTTCTGTATGGGTTAACTCCCCTGTGTTCCTATTAGGAGTTAATCCTCTCTGTCTGCTCCATGGGTGTGGCCTCTCTGCTGCACCCATGGAACCTGTATTTAAGGCTGAGGTTTCCTCAGTTCTGTGTCAGCTCTCCTGGTGTGTGTTGTCTTGTCCTGTCCTGCTCCTGGTTTGTACTCACTCTCCCCTGCTGCTGACCCATGGGATCCGTGTCTGTCTTTGCTCTGTGGGTTTCCCTACTTGTTCATTGACGTCCTCTTTCCCGTCCTCTTTGATGTCCTCTTTCCTGTGTTTCTGTTATCTGTTCTGTCAGTTATGTTTTAGTTACCGTGTGTGTATTCATATGTCTCGGTTCAGCAAGCCCTTGCTGCAGCGCGCCTAGCTGCAGAGTGCTATGCGCAAGGCCACGCAGTATATCACTGGTGGAGCAAGTCCTTCCCTGCTCATTGTCACTCCTGTTTCCTTGCTATGTACCTCTGCTTGTGTTATTAGTTGCCCTGTTTTGTATTTGCCTGTTTCTGTTATGTATGCCTAT
This sequence comes from Bufo bufo, assembly GCF_905171765.1. NCBI lineage: Eukaryota > Metazoa > Chordata > Amphibia > Anura > Bufonidae > Bufo > Bufo bufo. The sequence goes on from NC_053394.1 coordinate 177,573,978, forward strand.
GTGCCGTCGGTACCTTCTGGTACCTGTTGTCCATTCGTTCCTGCTGTCACTGTCTAGTTCACGCTCCAGAGTGGACCCTGGCAACTTTCTGCGGCAAAGCCTAACCCTACCTTCTGGGGCCCTAGTGAATACCAGAAGTTGCTTAGTCACGCCCCTCTGGAGTATTACTAGACAGTGGCGCAGTGGGGGTTTTCTCCCACTGTGCTGACGGTACATAGAGCTCATGTTTTGTCTGTGCTGCCTTCCCTGGTTTTTGTTTGTGCAATAAACTCTTATGTGTCTGTACCTGATTTCCGTTTGTTTATTGCTTGACGACGCGGTGGTCTCTCCTGGGACCTCCAACTCGTGACAGAATGAACAAGTGAACTTTCACAGAGTTTTTTTTTTTTTGTTCTGTTTTCTGCTTATCTGTGGTGTGTGTGCAGTCTGTATTTCCCTCTTTATGCTGCCTTTAGGTATCGGATTTGGTTGCCTTGGTGTACTGGCTGCGGTGTTTTCCCTGTATGCTGGTTGCCAGGGGCGACGTCCGGTGTAGCCTTTTAGCTTGCAGTTCTGCCTACGGCCGTGTTTTCCTTTATCGGCGCAGGTATCTGCTTCTGGTCCTGGCCTCCGGAAGGGGGTGTCAGCATGTCTGACCAATCAGTTCTTGGCAGACATACCATTCTCCGGAGGGAGAGTGGAGGGGGAGGTGTTAGCACACTGCAGTTCACCATGACTTTTGTGGCCGTCTAGGCTGGCTGCATTCCTTTTGGCGTACTGGCTGCGTTTACCGTGTAGGCTGGTTGCTAGGGGCTGCGTGCTGGCTGCGGTCGTCTTATGTGTTCTGCTTGTGTACCTCTGTACCCCTTTGATTCTGATTTTTCTTTGTATTCCTGTCTGGTTCCTGTTCCTGGTCCCAATCCTCTGGAAGGGGGTGTCTGCATGTCTGGCCAATCAGTTCTTGGCAGACATGTCATTCTCCGGAGGGAGAGTGGAGGGGGAGGTAACTTCTTGGTGCGGTTCACTTGACGTGTATGCTGTGTTGGCTGGCTATCTTCCCCTGGCGTACTGGCTGCGGACCCTCCGTGTAGGCTGGTTTTCAGGGGTTGGGCTGGTTGCGGTCGTCGTGTGTGTACCTGACCTTGTACCTCGTCACCCCTTTGATTTCTGTCCCCTTGCCTGGTTCTGTTTGGGTTGTTGCCCCACTTCTTCCCCTTTCTGTTTGGGAGGAGAGGGGGGGGCTTTGAGGGGTGGGAGTGTCACAGTCGTTACCTCTGACTGTGACCTTCCGTCCTTGCTCGTTCGGCGCTCCTCGCTGAAGCTTTGTTTCTGTGTGTTTGTGGTTCTGTATGGGTTAACTCCCCTGTGTTCCTATTAGGAGTTAATCCTCTCTGTCTGCTCCATGGGTGTGGCCTCTCTGCTGCACCCATGGAACCTGTATTTAAGGCTGAGGTTTCCTCAGTTCTGTGTCAGCTCTCCTGGTGTGTGTTGTCTTGTCCTGTCCTGCTCCTGGTTTGTACTCTCTCTCCTATGCTGCTGACCCATGGGATCCGTGTCTGTCTGTGCTCTGTGGGTTTCCCTACTTGTTCATTGACGTCCTCTTTCCCGTCCTCTTTGATGTCCTCTTTCCTGTGTTTCTGTTATCTGTTCTGTCAGTTATGTTTTAGTTACCGTGTGTGTATTCATATGTCTCGGTTCAGCAAGCCCTTGCTGCAGCGCGCCTAGCTGCAGAGTGCTATGCACAAGGCCATGCAGTATATCACTGGTGGAGCAAGTCCTTCCCTGCTCATTGTCACTCCTGTTTCCTTGCTATGTACCTCTGCTTGTGTTATTAGTTGCCCTGTTTTGTATTTGCCTGTTTCTGTTATGTATGCCTATGTGCCGTCGGTACCTTCTGGTACCTGTTGTCCATTCGTTCCTGCTGTCACTGTCTAGTTCACGCTCCAGAGTGGACCCTGGCAACTTTCTGCGGCAAAGCCTAACCCTACCTTCTGGGGCCCTAGTGAATACCAGAAGTTGCTTAGTCACACCCCTCTGGAGTATTACTAGACAGTGGCGCAGTGGGGGTTTTCTCCCACTGTGCTGACGGTACATAGAGCTTATGTTTTGTTTGTGCTGCCTTCCCTGGTTTTTGTTTGTGCAATAAACTCTTATGTGTCTGTACCTGATTTCCGTTTGTTTATTGCTTGACGACGCGGTGGTCTCTCCTGGGACCTCCAACTCGTGACACTAATGCTGCCATCTTTTTTACGAACAAGAACTAGGGGCGCAGCCCAGGGACTATGACTGTCCCGGATTATATTAGAGTCCTTCATTTCCTGTATCATCTCTTTTACGGACTGATAGGTAGTAGGTGGTATGGGTCTGTATCTCTCCTTGATAGGAGGATGAGAGCCAGTAGGTATGGTGTGTTTGATTACACTGACCTCTCCATAGTCCGTGGAGTGCTTGCTAAAGGCCTGGTGGTGCTCCTTCACCAGATTCAGGACTCCCTCTAGTTGATCCTTCGGGGTGGATTCGTTCCCCACATGAAGTTCCTCCCACCAGGATACTGAAGAGGCGCTGGCAGGGGCGCTGCTGCTCTGTGCAGTTTGAGACATTTCCGTGGCAGGCAGACAGATAACATCCTGGAAGGATACCTGGAAAAGCTGAGCAACAGGGCAGTGCTTAGAGAGAGCAACAGGGTGATCACTGAAATTAATCAAACGGACAGGCACTTTACCTTGAGATATGGTCACCAGGCTCTTGGGTGCTCGCACGAAGGAATGATTTTCAATCTGGATAGGCTCCACCAGGGCTTGATAGTCTTGGCCCTGGATCCCTAGTACAGCACGGCACCACAAAAGGATTTGGGAATTCGGTTGCAGGATCACCGGCCGGTTATCCCGGATCCGGGCAGTGCAAATTTCTCCTTTTCCATTCGCAAATTTTTGCTGAGCACTCAGCACACTGATAGTCTTTTGAATGACTCTTTTAGAAGCAGGCGAAGCTGAAGGTATGGACTGGTTCAGGGCCTCAAGTACCTCGGAGTAACAATTTTTAAAGAAATTAGTCCCTAAGATCACGGGGTGTCCCCCTTTATCTCCGGTTTGCACCACAATCACACCTTGCTGTGGTAATGTGGCTTCTCCCACCTGAAGGGTAGGTTCACAGTACCCATGGACTTTCACCGGCTTGCCGTTGCTAGCAATGATATTCAGCCAGGATTCCGGTGGCTGGATGAGGAGACTTGAATCCCAGAATTTGTCAAAGGTGGGTCGTTGGATGGTGGTGACCTGAGACCCAGTATCCAGCAGGGCCTCAAAAGGTATCCCGTTGATGCATATGTTAATTTTCGGACGAGATCCCACGTATCTGGGCATCCAACTTGGATCCTTTGGACCTACTGTTCTACCTTCCGAGGGGCGGTCCTCGGCCTCGGGGGTGGCCCGTTTAACTGCCAACACGTTGTCTCAGTATGGCCATATTTTTTACAATAGGTGCAGACAGGCTGTTTGCGATTCTTAGACCGGTAACTCGGTCGCCCATCGGTTCTTTGGGGTAGACCTCTTTATATGCAGGCGGGAGGAGCCTTTGAGGTAGGGGGCTTTCGTCTTCCAATAACAATGGTCTTTCCCATTCCTCTATTTTCCTGCACACCTTTTCCAGGCTCTTAGTGAGATGGTTAACTTGCTCCATTAACGCCGCCACCACATCTGTTACTGGAGCCTGGGTGGCTTGACTGGATCCGGACGTTTTCACATCAATAATTTTTGGCTCGCAGGCCTAAGAGGGAGGCTGCCGGCCCTGTGGGCGGGTTTTGACCCAGGATACTGATGGCCAGCTCCTTAAAGTCCAAAAACGCACAATTGGGGTGTTGGGCCGACAGCATCCTCAGCTGGCCCTTTAAGTGTTCAGTGTTTACACCCGCAATGAACTGCTCTCTCAGAGTCCGGTCCTGATCCTCAGCCTTCCGGGGGTCCACCTGGACCATGGCCCTCAAGGTCTCTTGCAGGGACAAAGCAAAATCACGGAGTGACTCACCAGGCTGTTGCTTTCTGCTGAAAAATCGCATCTTAACTTCCGACACCGTCCTAGCTTCAAACGTGGTGCCGAAGCGATCAAAGATCTGTCCCATATTATTTTTTTCGGAGCTGGGCCATGACATGACTTCCCTGCGGGTGGCCCCTTCTAACTGCGCTAAGAGGATCTCCATCTGTTGCTCCGCGGAGATAGGATAGAGCCGGAATAAGGCCATGATCTGGTCTTTAAAGTCTTTCAGTTTGTGGGCTTCGCCGGAGTATCGCGGGAAACAGGGGGCCCCGAAATAATATGGCATGGTCAGCGGCATCAGACTGGATGCTGCCGCAGTGGCGAGCGCCCTGTTCTCATCTGCGTGAATTACAGAAGGCTCATCGGGGGCCACCTGCCCCGTTCCCTCAGGTGCGGACATGGCGTGGTCTATGGGGACAAGTTCTGTAGGCAAACTCATGCTGAACTTCACTTTCTTAGGCTGTTACTAATGGTGACCCGGAGCGGGTATGGCCCTTTAAGGAGCAGTGGAGCAGGCCAAAATCCGAATTGGATGTGTTCTCCCCTGGATTAAGTCTCTTATTACTAACGAGGGACCTCCCCCCAGTCTCCCAGCAAGGATCGGAATCCTCCCGGTACTTGAATACAAAGGAATCGGTTAGTACCGAAAGTTTACTCACTCCGGTGATGCGCAGTCCAGGTCTCGCGAGGTACGAGATTACGTTGTGCGGAGGTTCCACGTGCAGCGTCAGGAGATAGACGCGGCCTCTCTGAGCTCCAGGATTCGAGGTAGGCGGTATCTTCTTTACAGGCAGGGCGGTACCTTTCCTTCTTTTTCACGCCAGAGGGACACAACGATGGCGCAGCAATAATTCCAGTAGCTTAGGCGGCCATCTTTAAGCATAAGGCTGTCAATTCACTGACAGCAAGCGGTGACTTAGGAAGCGGCAAACAGTCCACAATATACAGTTTTCACACCGTGATTTTTCACAGATCTTTGGCCCAACAATTTTCAAATAAACAGATTATTTAGGCATTTATCACTTTATAGGCAATAATGGCACACAGTTCAAATACCACTATGGCGTAGGAATATTCCGTATCCTGTTTGTGACGCCAAAATGTGCAGTACGCAGCCCTGCAGGGTGAGCGAATGTGAGGTCACGGTTAATAGGCAAAACGAGGGTTGCTCTTGGTACTCACAGTTTTTATTTACACTGGGCAAGCGTACAGCAGTGATGGAGAGGCTGGCACATGAATCCTCTGGGGCACTCTCTGTGTATAGGGACCAGGCCAGGTGGTAGGTGAGGTGCCCTGGGGAAGTTTAATGTGCCGGTGGCAAGATCCCTTATAGTTTGTGACACCAGTGCCGGTAACGGTGGCACACCGATTTGTTGTAGGAATAATTGAGGTACACAAAGCTGCAGTGAACCAGAACTTCTTTTTACTGAACAGTTCAACTATATACAGTCCCCAGTTAGTTCCATATGTATAATGTTGAATACAGGCAGGCTTCATACAAATGGCAGGCAAAGTCTTTGCAAGATACTCAGAGGGTATAACACTTACAGATCAGGCTGTACTTTCCTCAGATCCTGTCTGGCTTTCACCAAGGCCCATATGCCCTATTGCTGGCTTTATCCTTGGGTAGGGAAAACTTCCTCTGGTAATAATCTTCTTGCTGTAAATATCCTTCTGCCCTTCAGCTTTCTATTTGGTGGATAAAAGTGGCTCTGCACTGTACTTTTAAAGGTGCTATATATCTTCAGGAGGTAACTTCTTCCCCTGGATTAACTTCTGAGCTTCTCTTGCTCAGGGACCTCAGGCAGGCTAGCCTGAGCTACTTAGCCTCCTGGATTAGACTGAACTAACTCCTTCCTGTCTGGGCCTAACTATATATACTAAGGGGTTCCCTTACTCCCTCTACAGCTTGGGAGGAGAAATTACAGCCCTAACAGGCCTGGTACACAGGAATTAACATGACATTATACATTACATTGCAATATAAAATACCATAGCAATTTCCCACAGGAGGTGGGGCAACATGACCCTTAGTAGTGCCCACCCTTACGTAGTGGGACACTACAGATGCAAATTAGGTCAGGGCTGTCTCACGAGAAGTAGAGCTCCCAGGTAAAGCCTCAGTGCAGGGTTCTTCCACAACTGGGATGTCAGAGGGCCAGGTTAGTCCGTCTAGACTGGCCACTTGGTTGGAAGCCGAGGGGAAGAAGGCACTACCAGCAGTGGCAGCGGCCACAGCTGCTGTCACGTGCAGTGGGAGTGCTGGGGCCCTAGGGGCCCCTCAGGGGTCTGATGGCTTTCCCCCCTCCGACCAAGTGGCTGCCGAGTCAGATGGAGGCCAGTAGACAGATCCCGAGGACCTGACAGGGGATGTGGCAGTCTCGTCTATTCTGGCCACGTCCCACCATGGGTTTCAGGTGGAGTTAGGGGCTAGCGCCAGCTTGAAAGCTCACACGGAGTAGATGGCACAGCCTTCCTTGGACTCAGACCTCCAGAGGGCGGTCTGGGACCAAGGATGGTTGTGTCGGGAAATGGTCCAGCAGGGCTCCCCGGAGGCGTGGCCTAGGGACCAACAATTTGTGGTACTCTATCTATTCAGAGCGGAGTTTTTGTGGGTTGCGCATGAAATTCCGATGGCCAGATACCCAAGGACCGCTTGTCACGGCCTTTGCTGTGTGCGCCGTGACACTTGTACCATGCTTGCGGTTGCCGGTGGCAATGTGTTGCTGTTTTGGCATGTGGTGGCAGTGTCTTGGCTTTGGCTGTGTGCGGCGTGTCATGGTTGCCATACATGCTGTTGCCGGTGGCAACGTGGTGGCTGGTGTGTGCACTTCCCCTTTAAGTTGTAGCCTTCATCTGTCTGGTGCTGTAAGAGTTAACTCCCTGATTGGGTGTGGTCGCATTGGGCTATTTAGCTTCTGCTGGATGCCTGTAGCTCAGTGTTCCTCCAGGCTTGATGTGTGGCGGTGGTTCACTCCTCCTGGCTTTACCATCTGTCCAGTGAGGTTTTCCCCACTCCCCACCATGACACCGCTAAGACAGAGGCCTGCACGGGAGACATAGCCACCCCTGGGGTGTTGGTCATTGAGTGTGTCATGAGCTTCCAGGAAAAGGCGCAGGCCTTGTAGCGGTTGGTGCACGACAGTATGGGGCAGGCCCAGACCAACCAGAAGAGAGGGTACGACCAGAAGGCTTGTGAGAGGACCCACCAGGTGGGTCAGCAAGCATGGATACTGGTTCCCGTACCTCAGGACAAGCTTCAGGCAGCCTGGGGAGGCCCGTACCTCAAGCACCAGCGACTCAATGCCAGGATGTACTCAATGCCAGGATGTCACGAGTCACCGCCGCAAGTCACGTGGGACGCCACGTTGATACCGCGAGACTACACAGGACGCCGGTAGCAGGTTCGGCGGTACACGCAAGAGAGGAGACATTCGATATACCATCCGGTGGTAAGACTCTTGAAATACAGTGTCTAAAGTGAAGTGTTAACTGACTTATTATATGGTGATCCAACATATGGTTACCTGTTTGGTCTCCTGCCATTTGGTACGGACCGATTTTCATACTCATCGATCTCATTAGGCCACACCAATAGTAGATAACCGCCGCAGCGGTACACCTCTGCTCACCTATATGGGACACTTGATCACAGTATATGTTGACCAGATTACCGCTTCCTATTTAGGTGACATTCAGATACCTTTGGTGCTTTAGTCAGCATATTGGATGTGCCAATACACCTGACCAATATCAGCCACATTTTAGACGTCCATTTTTATTCTATTATTTTATTATATGTAATTTTTATGATGCTCCGGTTGATTCAATTTTATTAGTGTATAATAAACAATATTGTCTATATATCTGCTACCCTAGGCTCCTTGATATTTGAGTGCCACTCCATTTCTATTTTCAATGCCAGGATGTACCTGGTCACCCTGGACCACGTCCGGGGAAGGCAGAAGGCCTTCCCCGTGAACCTAATGCAGGTGCATCATGAGCAGGAGGCAGGTGCCCTCCCGGAATGCTGCCCCTTCCGGGAAATGTTCACCTCAGTTTCTTTTACTTACCCACTTGGCAGTGCTCCCTGGGATTTCATTATGGATATTTGGGAGCATATGGATAGCAAACTTAAAAAACTGCAATATTTTATGTTTGACACGTCTGAAGGAGACGTTGACAAACGTCATGAGAACAAGGGATGAGAGTTTCAGAATGTTGGAAGGCCTACTACAGAGGCAATTATGTAATAGGTGGGAAATTACGGCCCTTAATTAATATTTACAGAAGGGTCTTATTCCAAAAGGCCTGATGCTGAGTAAAATTCCAGCGACAGACCTAATAGATGAGAACTTCCAGAAGCAATGGGACTCTTTTCTAAAAATTCAGTCAGAGAGTCTAATACGGATGATTGACATACGATCACAGATTTTGGACAAACTGACTGAACAAATAGCCAATATTAAAATACAAACCGGATTCCAAAAAAGTTGGGACACTATACAAATCGTGAAAAAAAACTGAATGCAATGATGTGGAGGTGCCAACTTCTAATATTTTATTCAGAATAGAACATAAATCACGGAACAAAAGTTTAAACTGAGAAAATGTACCATTTTAAGGGAAAAATATGTTGAATCAGAATTTCATGGTGTCAACAAATCCCCAAAAATTTGGGACAAGGCCATTTTCACCACTGTGTGGCATCTCCCCTTCTTCTTACAACACTCAACAGACGTCTGGGGACCGAGGAGACCAGTTTCTCAAGTTTAGAAATAGGAATGCTCTCCCATTCTTGTCTAATACAGGCCTCTAACTGTTCAATCGTCTTGGGCCTTCTTTGTTGCACCTTCCTCTTTATGATGCGCCAAATGTTCTCTATAGGTGAAAGATCTGGACTGCAGACTGGCCATTTCAGTACGCGGATCCTTCTCCTACGCAGCCATGATGTTGTGATTGATGCAGAATGTGGTCTGGCATTATCTTGTTGAAAAATGCAGGGTCTTCCCTGAAAGAGATGACGTCTGGATGGGAGCATATGTTGTTCTAGAACCTGAATATATTTTTCTGCATTGATGGTGCCTTTCCAGACATGCAAGCTGCCCATGCCACACGCACTCATGCAACCCCATACCATCAGAGATGCAGGCTTCTGAACTGAGCGTTGATAACAACTTGGGTTGTCCTTGTCCTCTTTGGTCCAGATGACATGGCGTCCCAGATTTCCTAAAAGAACTTTGAATCGTGATTCGTCTGACCACAGAACAGTCTTCCATTTTGCCACACTCCATTTTAAATTATCCCTGGCCCAGTGAAAACGCCTGAGCTTGTGGATCTTGCTTAGAAATGGCTTCTTCTTTGCACTGTAGAGTTTCAGCTGGCAACGGCGGATGGCACGGTGGATTGTGTTCACTGACAATGGTTTCTGGAAGTATTCCTGAGCCCATTCTGTGATTTCCTTTACAGTAGCATTCCTGTTTGTGGTGCAGTGTCGTTTAAGGGCCCGGAGATCACGGGCATCCAGTATGGTTTTACGGCCTTGACCCTTACGCACAGAGATTGTTCCAGATTCTCTGAATCTTCGGATGATGTTATGCACAGTTGATGATGATAGATGCAAAGTCTTTGCAATTTTTCGCTGGGTAACACCTTTCTGATATTGCTCCACTATCTTTCTGCACTACATTGTGGGAATTGGTGATCCTCTACCCACCTTGGCTTCTGAGAGACACTGCCACTCTGAGAAGCTCTTTTTATACCCAATCATGTTGCCAATTGACCTAATTAGTGTTAATTGGTCTTGCAGCTCTTCGTTATGCTCAAATTTACTTTTTCCAGCCTCTTATTGCTACTTGTCCCAACTTTTTTGGGATTTGTTGACACCGTGAAAATTGGAATCAACGTATTTTTCCTTTAAAATGATACATTTACTCGGATTAAACGTTTGATCTGTCATCTACGTTCTATTACAAATAAAATATTGACATTTGCCATCTCCACATCATTGCATTCAGTTTTTATTCACAATTTGTTTAGTATCCCAACTTTTTTGGAATCCGGTTTGTAGAAATACAGCAATTTCCAGATACTGAAGACACACAGAAATGGCAGCATCGAATATGTCGCAATCTAGACAATTTGAAGAAGTAAATCATACAAAAGAAAACCAAAAAATTTAGGAATATACAGTCAGGTCCATAAATATTGGGACACCGACACAATTCTAACATTTTTGGCTCTATACACCACCACAATGGATTTGAAATGAAATAAACAAGATGTGCTTTAACTGCAGACTGTCAGCTTTAATTTGAGGGTATTTACATCCAAATCAGGTGAATGGTGTAGGAATTACAACAGTTTGCATATGTGCCTCCCACTTGTTAAGAGACCAAAAGTAATGGGACAACTGGCTTCTCAGCTGTTCCATGGCCAGGTGTGTGTTATTCCCTCATTATCCCAATTACAATGAGCAGATAAAAGGTCCAGAGTTTATTTCAAGTGTGCTATTTGCATTTGAAATCTGTTGCTGTCAACTCTCAAGATGAGATCCAAAGAGCTGTCACTATCAGTGAAGCAAGCCATTATTAGGCTGAAAAAACAAAACAAACCCATCAGAGAGATAGCAAAAACATTAGGCGTGGTTAAAACAACTGTTTGGAACATTCTTAAAAAGAAGGAATGCACCAGTGAGCTCAGCAACACCAAAAGACCCGGAAGACCACTGAAAACAACTGTCACTACCAGAGCTTTGGGACGTTCTCACAGCTCTGTTTCTCCACCCCTGTGATGATGTCACTACTAGAGCTGGGAGGAGTTCTCACTGCTCTGTTTACTTTTGGTTTCCTTCCTCCCAGCTGTTCCTCATGCGTTTGATTTCCCTCTCTTTATATCACCCCTCCTCCTATTGTAGGGCGTGGATTATAGTTCTCCCTTCAGTTGTAGCTCTTGCTTTAGTATCTTCACTTGTAGCTATCAGTTCACTGGACCTGTGTTCTGCTGCAGCAAGCACTCCGGATATTGCCAGCTGTCCTTGGATCCGTCTTCTCTGCGGCTGCAACACCTTCAGCTAAGTGTACAGACATTGTTGTGTACCTGATTATTTTCTGACTGGATCTGAGGTGGCCACGGTTCCCTCCATATACTGAGTAGGGCACCGGTGGCCGTGCCCCTTCCACTATTGTAGGGGTTACAGTGGTCATCAGTCTTAGGCACGTGGGCATGCCTCGTTCCGCCATTTGGATCCGGGCATGTGCTTTAGCAGAATAGGGAGAGCTTTGAGGGTCTGACAGGGGTCACCCTTTATCCTCCCTAGTTTGGGTCCGGTCAGTAGCTCTTTTACTGTGTATACTATTGTTGCTCACATACAGCCGTGACATTATAATCCACCAAAACCGTCCTTTTTTGACATGGATCCGCTTTCTGGCCTGGTTGACCGCATGCAGGGTCTTTCTTTGGAAGTAGCGGATCTCCGTCAATCTATGACTCAGCTTCAAGCATTGGGCTATGCTCCGGCTCATGGAGTCTGTTGCGAGCCAAAGGTCTCACTTCCGGAAACGTTCTCCGGGGGCAGTGAGAATTTTGTTCGCTTCAGAGAGGCATGCAAACTCCATTTTTGCTTGTGTCCCCACTCCTCTGGTAAGGAGGAGCAGAGGGTGAGGATTGTCATCTCCCTGCTCAGGGGTAATGCTCAGACTTGGGCTTTTTCGCTGCCATCAGGGGATCCCTCCCTTCGATCCGAGGAAGGATTTTTTGTGGCCCTGGGGCAGATATATGATGACCCGGATCGTGTTGCTCTGGCCGAATCTAACTTACGTTTTTTATGCCAGAGCAAACTGTCTGCGGAGCTTTATTGTTCTGAATTTCGGAGATGGGCAGCTGATTCGGGTTGGAATGATGCTGCACTCCGGAGTCAGTTCTGTCATGGTCTCTCAGAGAGATTGAAAGATGCGTTTGCTTTCCATGAGAGACCAACGTCCTTAGAGTCTGCCATGTCATTGGCGGTACGCCTTGACAGGCGTCTAAGAGAAAGAAACGAGACCTCTCTGTCCAGCCATTGTCAGTCTAGGGGCAGTGGTGCGGACTCATTCAGTGTGCAGGGGCCTCATCCTGTCTCGCTCCCCTCTGAGTAGGAGCCCATGCAGCTAGGTCGACTTTCCCCTGATAAAAGAGGATTTAGTCCTCAGAGTATGGTGTGTTTTTGTTGTGGGGGCATAGGTCATTTGGCAAATGTTTGTCCCTCTAGGAGATTCTTGAACTGTACTAAGAGCGATAATAAGAGAAAAACCTCAAAAGGTAAATCATCAAATTCTGCTTCATCTGCTACTTTGGGCAAAGTTGATGTAGGAATTGATGCTTTTCCTCTGACCTGCAGTTCCCGTTTTCTCCTGTCTGCCAGGGTGGCGCTAGAGAGCAAAGTCATTTCTTGTGAGATTTTTGTCGATAGTGGAGCGGCCGTCAATCTTATTGACACTCAATTTGTAGCCATGCATGGTTTTCAGGTTTGCACATTAGAAAAGGATATACCTGTTTTTGCTATTGACTCTGCTCCACTCTCACAGAGATCTCTGAAGGGCATTGTTCACAATATCCGGCTAGCTGTAGGTGACACTCATGTGGAGGATATATCTTGTTTTGTCCTTAACGGATTGCCTTCTCCTCTAGTTTTGGGGTTACCCTGGCTCACTAGACATAACCCCACTATTGATTGGCAAGGAAGGCAAATAAATGAGTGGAGTGACTTTTGTAGAGAGAATTGTCTCACAGCGACTTTTGCAGAGGTGTCTACTAAAACTGTGCCATCATTTCTCTCTGATTTCTCGGACGTGTTTTCCGAGAGCGGTGTTCAGGAGCTACCTCCTCACCGGGAGTTTGACTGTCCCATTACCCTCATTCCTGGCGCCAAGCTGCCAAAAGCACGCCTCTACAATCTCTCACAACCGGAAAGAATCGCAATGCGAACTTATATCTCCGAGAGTCTCGAGAAGGGGCATATTCGTCCCTCAAAGTCACCTGTGGCCGCGGGTTTTTTTTTTTGTTAAAAAAAAAGGTGGCTCTCTGAGACCTTGCCTAGATTTTAGGGAGCTGAACCGTATCACGATTCGCGATCTCTATCCCCTTCCTCTGATCCCGGACCTCTTCAACCAAATTGTTGGGGCCAAGGTGTTTTCCAAATTAGATCTGAGAGGCGCGTACAACCTGGTCAGGGTCAGAGAGGGGGATGAATGGAAAACGGCCTTTAATACCCCTAACGGGCATTTCGAGAATCTCGTTATGCCTTTCGGCCTGATGAATGCTCCGGCCGTCTTTCAGCATTTTGTTAATAGTATTTTCTACCATTTAATGGGGAAATTTGTATTGGTGTATCTTGATGATATTTTGATTTTTTCCCCTGAAGTTCAGACCCATCAGGATCATCTTTTTCAGGTTCTGCAGATTCTGCGGGAAAATAAATTGTACGCCAAGCTGGAGAAATGTCTTTTTATGGTATCGGAGATTCAATTTCTGGGTTTTCTCCTGGATCCGGAGAAGGTCCGTGCTGTACTTGAGTGGGAGCTTCCTGAGAATCAGAAGGCATTGATGCGCTTTCTGGGTTTTGCGAACTATTACAGAAAGTTCATTTTGAATTATTCCTCTGTTGTCAAACCCCTTACTGACATGACAAAAAAGGGGGCGGATTTTTCCTCTTGGTCGGAGGAGGCGCTTGCAGCCTTTTCTAAGATTAAAGAGAGTTTTGCGTCTGCTCCCGTCTTGGTGCATCCCGATGTTTCCTTACCTTTTATTGTTGAGGTGGATGCTTCCGAGGTGGGTGTGGGTACGGTTTTGTCCCAGGGCCCTTCTCCTGCCAAATGGCGACCCTGTGCCTTTTTCTCTAAAAAACTCTCCCCGGCAGAGAGAAACTATGATGTGGGAGATAGGGAGTTGTTGGCCATCAAGTTGGCTTTCGAGGAATGGCGCCATTGGTTGGAGGGGGCCAGGCACCCTATCACCGTTTTTACCGACCATAAGAATCTGGCATACTTGGAGTCGGCCAGGCGTATGAATCCGAGACAGGCCAGATGGTCTCTGTTCTTCTCCAGATTCAATTTTGTTGTTACATTCCGACCTGGGATAAAAAATGTGTAGGCTGATGCTCTCTCTCGCTGTTTTCCGGGAGGAGGAAACTCCGAGGACCCGGGTCCCATTTTGGCGGAGGGGGTTGTTGTTTCTGCTCTATATTCCGATTTGGAGGCCGAGGTCCAGGCTGCCCAGACTGAGGCACCTGCCCGTTGTCCGCCTGGGAAGTTGTTCGTGCCTCCTGAGCTACGTCACAAACTCTTTAAGGAGCATCATGATACGGTTCTTGCTGGTCACCCCGGGAGTAGAGCCACGGTAGATCTCATTGCTCGGAGATTTTGGTGGCCGGCTCTTCGTAAGTCGGTGGAGGGTTTTGTGGCTGCTTGTGAGACGTGCGCTCGCGCTAAGGTCCCTCGTTCACGGCCTTCAGGTTCCCTTCTCCCGTTACCCATACCTTCCCGTCCTTGGACACACCTGTCCATGGACTTTATCACGGATCTTCCTCGTTCCTCGGGGAAGTCGGTGATCCTGGTGGTGGTGGACCGTTTTAGCAAGATGGCTCATTTCGTACCTTTCCCTGGTTTACCCAATGCTAAAACGTTGGCGCAAGCTTTTGTCGACCATATTGTTAAATTGCACGGCATTCCCTCTGATATTGTTTCCGATAGAGGCACGCAGTTTGTGTCCAGGTTCTGGAAGGCTTTCTGTTCTCGCCTGGGGGTTCGGCTGTCCTTCTCTTCTGCTTTTCACCCGCAGTCGAATGGTCAGACTGAGCGCCTCAATCAGAATCTGGAGACATATTTGCGCTGTTTTGTGGCAGAGAACCAGGAGGATTGGTGTTCATTTCTCCCTCTTGCTGAGTTTGCTCTGAACAACCATCGTCATGAATCTTCTGATAAGTCACCATTCTTTGGTGCATATGGGTTCCATCCGCAGTTTGGGACATTCTCGGGAGGGGCTCTTTCTGGTTTACCTGAGGAGGAGAGATTTTCCTCGTCTTTGTCTACCATTTGGCAAAAGATTCAGAGTAATCTTAAAAAGATGAGTGAGAGGTATCAGCGTGTGGCTGATAAGAGACGTGTGCCTGGTCCGGACCTGAATGTGGGTGATCTGGTGTGGTTGTCTACAAGAAATATTAAACTGAAGGTTCCCTCCTGGAAATTGGGTCCCAAGTTTATTGGGCCTTATAAAATCTTGTCAGTCATCAATCCTGTTGCCTTCCGTCTTGATCTTCCACGGGTTTGGAAGATACATAATGTATTTCACAGATCTCTCTTAAAACCATATGTCCAGCCCACGGTACCCTCCTCTTTGCCTCCTCCTCCGATTTTTGGTTGATGGCAATCTGGAGTTTGAGGTTTCCAGAATTGTGGACTCTCGCATTGTCCGCGGTTCTCTTCAGTACCTCGTTCATTGGAAGGGTTATGGTCCTGAGGAGAGGATGTGGGTTCCGGTGTCGGACATTAAAGCCACTCGCCTCATCAGGGCATTTCATAGGGCTCATCCTGAGAAGGTGGGTCCTGGGTGTCCGGAGTCCACCCGTAGAGGTTCTCACAGCTCTGTTTCTCCACCCCTGTGATGATGTCACTACTAGAGCTGGGAGGAGTTCTCACTGCTCTGTTTACTTTTGGTTTCCTTCCTCCCAGCTGTTCCTCATGCGTTTGATTTCCCTCTCTTTATATCACCCCTCCTCCTATTGTAGGGCGTGGATTATAGTTCTCACTTCAGTTGTAGCTCTTGCTTTAGTATCTTCACTTGTAGCTATCAGTTCACTGGACCTGTGTTCTGCTGCAGCAAGCACTCCGGATATTGCCAGCTGTCCTTGGATCCGTCTTCTCTGCGGCTGCAACACCTTCAGCTAAGTGTACAGACATTGTTGTGTACCTGATTATTTTCTGACTGGATCTGAGGTGGCCACGGTTCCCTCCATATACTGAGTAGGGCACCGGTGGCCGTGCCCCTTCCACTATTGTAGGGGTTACAGTGGTCATCAGTCTTAGGCACGTGGGCATGCCTCGTTCCGCCATTTGGATCCGGGCATGTGCTTTAGCAGAATAGGGAGAGCTTTGAGGGTCTGGCAGGGGTCACCCTTTATCCTCCCTAGTTTGGGTCCGGTCAGTAGCTCTTTTACTGTGTATACTATTGTTGCTCACATACAGCCGTGACAACAACTATGGTAGATGACCGAAGAATTATTTCCTTGGTGAAGAAAACACCCTTGACAACAGTTTGCCAGATCTAGAATACTCTCCAGGAGGTAGGTATATGTGTGTCAAAGTCAACAATCAAGAGAAGACTTCACCAGAGTGAATACAGAGGGTTCACCACAAGATGTAAACCACATCTAAAAAAGCCTTCACAGTTCTGGAACAACATCCTATGGACAGATGAGACCAAGATCAACTTGTACCAGAGTGATGGGAAGAGAAGAGTATGGAGAAGGAAAGGAACTGCTCATGATCCTAAGCATACCACCTCATCAGTGAAGCATCGTGGTGGTAGTATCATGGCGTGGGCATGTATGGCTGCCAATGGAACTGGTTCGCTTATATTTATTGATGATGTGACTGCTAACAAAAGCAGCAGGATGAATTCTGATGTGTTTCGGGCAATATTATCTGCTCATATTCAGCCAAATGCTTCAGAACACATTGGACGGCGCTTCACAGTGCAGATGGACAATGACCCAAAGCATACTGCAAAAGCAACCAAAGAGTTTTTTAAGGGAAAGAAGTGGAATGTTATGCAATGGCCAAGTCAATCACCTGACCTGAATCCGATTGAACATGCATTTCACTTGCTGAAGACAAAACTGAAGGGAAAATGCCCCAAGAACAAGCAAGAAATGAAGACAGTTGCAGTAGAGGCCTGGCAGAGCATCGCCAGGGATGAAACCCAGCGTCTAGTGATGTCTATGTGTTCCAGACTTCAGGCTGGAATTGACTGCAAAGGATTTGCAACCAATTATTAAAAAGTGAAAGTTTGAGTTATGATTATTATTCTGTCCCATTACTTTTGGTCGCTTAACAAGTGGGAGGCACATATGCAAACTGTTGTAATTCCTACACCGTTCACCTGATTTGGATGTAAATACCCTCAAATTAAAGCTGACTGTCTGCAGTTAAAGCACATCTTGTTCATTTCATTTAAAATCCATCGTGGTGGTATATAGAGCCAAAAATGTTATAATTGTGTCGATGTCCCAATATTTATGGACCTAACTGTAGACAAAACTAATGATACTACAAGAGATAAATTGAGACATACGATAGAGGAAACAGAGGACAATTCCAATACAAATAGAAAACTCCATAAAAGTGGTAATACTAAAGAACAACCCCAGGTGTCTACATCTAATGTGTATGAGGCCCTTTCTTCACCTTCTTTATTAGATTTCACTCCCCCACACCCCAAAGTGAGGATAAGACGATCACCGACACCACCCAGCACACCGAGACATGTAAGGAATCGAGCACAGCACATGTATACCCAACAACACGATTACAATTTGAGGAATCGACATGTGGAAAACGAGAACAAACTATACCACGAACAGACACTATTCCAGTCCGATAGACCACAATCAACAACACAACACACGACAATACACAAATACGACAAAAAAGATACGGAGAGAAAGGCATTCGCACAAGAAGGGACAATCACAACTATCACGGGACACGTCGAATGTGATAAATATAAGTAAATCACAACTCACTGATTCACAAATTTGCTCCTACCAAAAAATTTGACAAATTTTCCACATATATTGGAGTGGAGAAATTTGTAAGGAGACTATGTCTCAAAAAATATTTTATAAAGAATCCTATCCTTTCCAATTATCAGGAAGAACAAAATACAAGTAAATATGCACATACCACTCTCAGAGAAAAAAATAAATAAATATCCTAAACAAGAGACTAGTGAGCATATAGCGACATTTAAGAAAAATGTTGAAAGAGTACTTAGACAACTAAATAGTAATAGAATCCCTAATAATCTCAGCCATAAAGAAATAGAGGCAATCCAACAACTACAAGAGATGCATGATGTAACAATACGCCCTGCAGATAACGGCGGGGCAGTGGTGATTTTAGACACAGATTCATACAGAGAGGAGTGCCTGAGGCAGTTAACTGACATAATGACATATAGACGACTAGCATCAGACCCTATGGATGAATATTACAAAAAACTAGTCCTAATATGCAATAGAGGGTTGAAGGAAGGTTTCTTGGTTGAAAGAGAGACTAGATTTATCTTGGGAACGCAGAGAAGAATACCAGCCTTCTACTGCATCCCGAAGATACACAAGAATCTAAGATCTCCATCAGGGAGACCGATCGTCTCGGGTATAGATAGTATTTCCTCCAATCTGTCAAAATATATCGACAAATGGCTACAACCATTGGTCAAGGATACCCCGTCTTACATCAAAGACACAACTGAAATTGTTAAGGTTTTAGAACAGATACAATGGGAGGAGCAGTATATCATAGGAACCTTAGATATCAGTTCTCGATATACAATAATAGAGTATAATAAGGCCTTGTTAGCCCTGGAGGACCATCTAACCAAGAAGGGAGAACTAAAGGTGGAACAAACACAGTTCCTAGTGGAGACAGTAAGATATATACTGTCCCACAATTATTTTATGTTTGAGAATCAAGTTTATCTACAGCTTACCGATACGGCCATGGGCACCAGATTCACCCCCAGCTATGCCAACCTATTTTTGGCCCATTGGGAGGATGAGATCATCTGTCCTCGGCTGGGGACGAGTCTGGTGCTCTGGCGCCGGTATATTGATGACATTATTTTTATTTGGCAGGACAGTAGAGAGGATCTAGATCATTTTCTGGCTGATATTACAAAAAATACTAGAAACTTGCAATTTACCCTGACATTGTATGCAGGGGGGGTTACGTTTTTAGATCTAAATATCACAATAGAAGCACCAAGGGTAATATGTAGTACACATACCAAAGAAGTGGCACGAAATAGCTACATACGCTTTTCAAGCAGCCACCTACCTAGGTGGCTTACGAATATACCCGTTAGCCAATTTAGGAGACTTAAACGAAATTGCACAATTAATGAACAATTTGAGGAAGAGGCCCAGAAACTTAGCCAATTATTCAAAGACAGAGAATATCCCACCACAACCATAGAAGATGCGTTGCATAAGGTCCGGGATATGAATAGGGCAGATTTTTTCGGACCGAGTAAATTGACGCCACTAGACGACACTATACGTCTAATATTACCATTCCACTCTCAATATCGACGGGTTGAGACAATTATTAAACGCCATTGGCACTTCTTGCGGGATGATAAGATCATAGGACCGCTATTGACAACAACTCCACAAATTAATTATACTAAAGCGGCTAACCTTGCTTCTAAAGTAGCACCAACCGTTAAGACAACCCGTGATACTAGTACGGGTTCTGACTGGTTAAAAATGAAAGGTTTCTTTAGGTGTGGCAAATGCCTCAATTGTAAAACTACCTCTTTTGCCAAGAGAACCACAAGAGTGGTATCGACACAGAATACTTTCTTTATTGACATTCAGGAAACATTAACCTGTGATTCAAAGGATGTCATTTATATATTAGAATGTAGTTGTCATAAACAATATCTAGGCCGAACAAAGAGAACCCTAAAAGAAAGAGTGAGGGAACATATCTCCAATATTCGCAAGGGATATGAACTCCATTCTCTTTCTAAACACTATTACTATGAAGACATTCATGATTGTGATCCCTCCACCCTCACCTTCGTGGCCATTGAGAAGGTCAGGAGGTCATGGAGGGGAGGGAATCACATCATGAATATGTCCAGACAGGAATCCCGTCGGATCTTTGAATTCGATAGCCTTATACCCAAAGGACTTAACGCAGAGATAGAACGGTTTGGATTTCTATAATTTTGGGGGGGATGTCTGGTGGGGATGCGGGATCCAAGTCTGGCTGTTTATCAGCATTTGGATCCCCCCTCCCTATGAGGCTGCCCTCCCCTTCCCAACAGTTCCACCTCTTAGAGCAACAGAATAGACCTTCTGATAAGCATACTGCATTATATGTTTCTATTGGGCAGGTTCATATGTTTATTAAGTGTCTACCATCAAGACCTTGATTGCTTATATTATTCATCTAGTTTGCTGCAATTGTATACAAAAACGCACCGAAAACGCACATGTGTTTTTTACTCCATGGGTTTCGATTGTGCAGATTTATATGCTCTCATATGCGTTTTCTATTCCATTGCCACTACTTCGTGCCACAATTTAAGATGGATTATTTTCCCATCATTTCATGCTCAAATGGAGTATTTAAATGCTGCATTTCCTGCTTGCTAAACACCGCCACTGAAGAAGGGGAGGTACCCTGAAACGCGTATGGTACATTTGGATGGAGTAGCAAGCAACAAATGATTATGGTCTTTGCCATTTGCGGCTTTTTAATGGTATAACACGGCCATTTACCACCAATTCAAGAGCACAGGAATACACCGCATAGAAATTCTCATTGGAAGATGCGGGATTGACAGGCGCATATTCTACTACATACAACTTCCTGATCACGTGGACTGCCTATCACGAGTCACCGCCGCAAGTCACGTGGGACGCCACGTTGATACCACGAGACTACACGGGACGCCGGTAGTAGGTTCGGCGGTACACGCAAGAGAGGAGACATTCGATATACCATCCGGTGGTAAGACTCTTGAAATACAGTGTCTAAAATGAAGTGTTAACTGACTTATTATATGGTGATCCACCATATGGTTACCTGTTTGGTCTCCTGACATTTGGTACGGACCGATTTTCATACTCATCGATCTCATTAGGCCACACCAATAGTAGATAACCGCCGCAGCGGTAGGCCTCTGCTCACATATATGGGACACTTGATCACAGTATATGTTGACCAGATTACCGCTTCCTATTTAGGTGACATTCAGATACCTTTGGTGCTTTAGTCAGCATATTGGATGTGCCACTACACCTGACCAATATCAGCCACATTTTAGATGTCCATTTTTATTCTATTATTTTATTATATGTAATTTTTATGATGCTCCGGTTGATTCAATTTTATTAGTGTATAATAAACAATATTGTCTATATATCTGCTACCCTAGGCTCCTTGATATTTGAGTGCCCCTCCATTTCTATTTTCAATGCCAGGATGTACCTGGTCAACCTGGACCACGTCCGGAGAAGGCAGAAGGCCTTCCCCGTGAACCTGATGCAGGTGCATCATGAGCAGGAGGCAGGTGCCCTCCCGGAATGCTGCCCCTTCCGGGAAATGTTCTAAGCGGATGGTCAAGCTGCTTAAGGGACTCAAAGGGTATGCGGCCGCGTACCTGGAGGTCATCGCCGTCTTTGGTCCTACATGGGAGGATCCCCGAGAGCATCTGGCGCAGATTCTCAGCAGATCTGCCAGGCAGGCTTGACCCTTATGCCAGGAAAGTGCCAGCTGGGCATAAGCGAGGGGCCTCGGGCAGGCCGGGCAGCTTTGGAACCGGAGCCTGGGAGTGTGGATGCCAGAACATCCTGGCTCACCCCCCGGTACAAGAACCAGGTGATTTCCTTCCTGGGCACCTGTCATTAGTGATGGCCAGTTCACAGTGTTCGCCGATGAACACATGCGATCTGCCATCTTTATTCCCAAGCCTGTTGATGCAGAGGTGAGTCCTTACCTGTGCCTGCGCCGCAAGCCGCTCTGAAACACATGCGGAACTGCCTGCTGCCGGTGACCGCATGTGTTTTAGAGCGGCTCGCGGCGCAGGAAGACATCACACCTAAGACAGGTGTTAGAAGGTCTGAAAGACTGACTGCACATGAGTGATCTGACAGACTCTTTTGGTTTCACTTTGTTTGTGTGTTGCTGGTATGTCCACACCTCCTGTTCATGTGTGGATCATGTGACCTTTACCTCTTCCCTATTTAGTCTGACTTTACCCATCACTCCTTGCTCTGGATAGCTTAATTTAGTTTTGGAAGAGCTAGAGTGTGGTTCTTGTTGAAGTCCTGTTCATCCATCATCCTCAGAAGTTAAGTGTTCCACTTGTTGTGTTTTGTATTCACCCCCCCCCCCCCCGGTTGTTTACTAGGCCTCAGCGAGACGATGGTTCCTTCACCAGGGAAGGAACAGGTTGCCTCTGCCCTGTTATTACCTTTAAGGCATCCGAGGGTCACTAGGGTTTTCTAGGTTCCTGTGTATGGGCTTCTCTACCATCGAGAGGTGCTCATACGGATAGGAGTTATGGCCAGGAGCAGGGTTTTATAGGTGGCGACCCTTTTCCTTCCCAACCGGTGAGACCTAGTGTCTTTCCCCTTCCTTCTTGTTGTCTTTTGGGGTTTTCACCTAATACATCCGTGACAGCACCACCGCGTTCGCGCCCCACTATAGTAGCCTGGCGAGGCCCCTGACAGACCGCACCAGGAAGAAGCTGCCCTCCGCAGTCGATTGGACAAATGGAGGACGCCCTTTCCAGCTTCCCGGTACCCCAGGCAGCCGACTTCATGCGGCTGTTTATAGTACTGACGCCAATAATTTTGGCCTCTGTGTCATGCTCAGTTAGGGTGACTCCATTGTTCAGGAATGAAGGGGAGGTAGGTATGCGCTCCAGCCGTACCACTGTGCCATTCGCCACCAGAGAGGGTGCGGATCGGCGCACGGGGCAACACAGGAATGTGCTGCCCCTAGTGCCCTCTAAAAAGGGGAGGTGTGAGGAATATTGATTATTATTTAATGTCAGCCATGTTCCCACACCAGCCATCTGCTGTCAGATAGCGAAGGTAGTGAACTCCATGGGGGGCCCTGCTTCAAAGCCCAGCCAAATTGCAGAGAACTTCTAGCAGGCCACCTTTGTTTACAATTAATCACCTCCATTCAGATAGCACGGATCCTGCAGGAAAGCTTCCCTGCAGTGGATCTAAGCCATTCACCACTTCAATGAAATTATCAGACATATTGGAACCGGCAATTCATAAGGAATTATGTATCGCCTGTGCCTCACATACATAAACCAGACACATATTTGTGGCCCTTAGGCCACGATGAACAGGCCCGTGGTCATAGTTTGGTAGTGGGATGCCAGGGAGAGGAGATATACACATCTCCCCACAGAAACCAGCGAACAGTACCATGCTTGGATCCTACTGGTAGCCGGAACCCAGGTGGATCCATTGGTCCCAGAACCACCTCCCTGCGACATTCTGGTCTGGAGTCATGAGCCCTTATCGGTTTTGTGACTCATTTTCTGCCATCCCCAGAAGAGGGGGAGTGGACTCCTCCCTGAGGCCTGGAGGGGAGGGGCCGGCTACAGGTCAAAAGGATTGTGCCAGCAAGCGGGCGTGTCTTTTCTCTGAAGGGGGTCACATCAGGCCATGTGTTTAGAGGGACCAGCAAACTGCTGACATCACTGCCTCGCATGTGACTACAGCTAAGAATTCATTACAACCCAAATGACTGGTAAACTGCCTCCCATGTGACTACAGCTAAGAATTCATTACAACCCAAATGACTGGTAAACTGACTTTTTGCTCTGTTTAATCCTGTTTGTACCATACTACCTGTTATTTGCAACCTCAGACCACTGTATATATTCTGTGTGTATAGTGTTATTTGTAGCGAGCCCTTAAGGCGATTAAATATATAATTTAATCTTGTGCTGTCTTGTATATCGATCACGAATCCCCATGACCGTGTTTCGACCTAGTTATACGCTACTGCGGGTCGGTTTCTCACCAAATATTATCCTGTTAGCGGGCTTATATCAAAAGAGAAACTGGTGGCAGTATATCCGGGCTGAGGAAGTGCTGTTTCACTGGGGCAGTGAAAAGGCTCCCTCAGCTTGTTGCCTCTCTGTGCCCGTGTGGACAGGAGGAGTCTGTGAACACTGTACTAAGCTGACCTTACCTGTTCCTCAGGGACGGTGTAACATCACGCCTTGGTAACCAGTGACTATACTGTATCTCGCTGGCTCTATGTATTTGACGTCCGGCGGCAGCGAGGTGTGGTATTCGTCACAGCTGGATTTCTCCCCGAGCAACCAATCAGAATTGGATATCCAGAGCCCAGCATTGACAGCAAAGACTGGAACAAACAGATTACCTTAACACCTCAGTCGCAATTTCAGGTAATTCTAAAAACTAAAAAAGAGCGGGAAAAAGGGGAGAAGAAAAGCAAACACTATGTATGTATGTATATATATATATATATATATATAGAAAAAAAGAATAATCAGAAGCACTCTATTGATGTGCCAGGTGCAAATCCCAAAATACTCCTGGACAGGGAGCAGTGTAGATATAGGAAGATGAAAAAATGAGCAGCACTCCGGTCTTGTGGTAGAAAATAGGTGATGTTTTATTCACACCCAAACGCAATGCAGCATTTCAGCCCTCTCAATGGAGCCTTTGTCAAGCTGGATTTCTCCCCGAGCAACCAATCAGCCTTGACAAAGGCTCCATTGAGAGGGCTGAAATGCTGCATTGCATTTGGGTGTGAATAAAACATCACCTATTTTCTACCACAAGACCGGAGTGCTGCTCATTTTTTCATCTTCCTATATATATATATATATACACACACACACTGCTCAAAAAAATAAAGGGAACATTTAAACAACACAATGTAACTCCAAGTCAATCACACTTCTGTGAAATCAAACTGTCCACTTAGGAAGCAACACAATCAATTTCACATGCTGTTGTGAAAATGGGATAGACAACAGGTGGAAATTATAGGCAATTAGCAAGACACCCCCAATAAAGAAGTGGTTCTGCAGGTGGTGATCACAGACCACTTTTCAGTTCCTATGCTTCCTGGCTGATGTTTTGGTCACTTTTGAATGCTGGCGGTGCTTTCACTCTAGTGGTAGCATGACACGGAGTCTACAACCCACATAAGTGTCTCAGGTAGTGCAGCTTATCCAGGATGGCACATCAATGCGAGCTGTGGCAAGAAGGTTTGCTGTGTCTGTCAGCGTAGTGTCCAGAGCATGGAGGCGCTACCAGGAGACAGGCCAGTACATCAGGAGACGTGGAGGAGGCCGTAGGAGGGCAACAACCCAGCAGCAGGACCGCTACCTCCGCCTTTGTGCAAGAAGGAACAGGAGGAGCACTGCCAGAGCCCTGCAAAATGACCTCCAGCAGGCCACAAATGTGCATGTGTCTTCTCAAACGGTCAGAAACAGACTCCATGAGGGTGATATGAGGGCCCGACGTCCACAGGTGGGGGTTGTGCTTACAGCCCAACACCGTGCAGGACGTTTGGCATTTGCCAGAGAACACCAAGATTGGCAAATTCGCCACTGGCGCCCTGTGCTCTTCACAGATGAAAGCAGGTTCACACTGAGCACATGTGACAGACGTGACAGAGTCTTGAGACGCCATGGAGAACGTTCTGCTGCCTGCAACATCCTCCAGCATGACCGGTTTGGCATTGGGTCAGTAATGGTGTGGGGTGGCTTTTCTTTGGAGGGCCGCACAGCCCTCCATGTGCTCGCCAGAGGTAGCCTGACTGCCATTAGGTACCGAGATGAGATCCTCAGACCCCTTGTGAGACCATATGCTGGTGCGGTTGGCCCTGGGTTCCTCCTAATGCAAGACAATGCTAGACCTCATGTGGCTGAAGTGTGTCAGCAGTTCCTGCAAGACGAAGGCATTGATGCTATGGACTGGCCCGCCCGTTCCCCAGACCTGAATCCAATTGAGCACATCTGGGACATCATGTCTCGCTCTATCCACCAATGTCATGTTGCACCACAGACTGTCCAGGAGTTGGCAGATGCTTTAGTCCAGGTCTGGGAGGAGATCCCTCAGGAGACTGTCCGCCACCTCATCAGGAGCATGCACAGGCATTGTAGGGAGGTCATACAGGCAAGTAGAGGCCACACACAGTACTGAGCCTCATTTTGACTTGTTTTAAGGACATTACATCAAAGTTGGATCAGCCTGTAGTGT
Source organism: Bufo bufo (assembly GCF_905171765.1). Classification (NCBI taxonomy): domain Eukaryota; kingdom Metazoa; phylum Chordata; class Amphibia; order Anura; family Bufonidae; genus Bufo; species Bufo bufo. Next base: position 177,600,028 of record NC_053394.1, read on the forward strand.
GTTTTTCCACTTTAATTTTGAGTGTGACTCCAAATCCAGACCTCCATGGGTTGAAAAATTTGATTTCCATTTTTAATTTTTGTGTGATTTTGTTGTCAGCACATTCAACTATGTAAAGAACAAAGTATTTCAGAAGAATATTTAATTAATTCAGATCTAGGATGTGTTATTTTTGTGTTCTCTTTATTTTTTTGAGCAGTGTATATATATAAACACAGTCAGGTCCATAAATATTGGGACATCAACACAATTCTAACATTTTTGGCTCTATACACCACCACAATGGATTTGAAATGAAACAAATCCTGCAGATTGTCAGCTTTAATTTAAGGGTATTTACATCTAAATCAGGTGAATGGTGTAGGAATTAAAACAGTTTACATATGTGCCTCCTACTTGTTAACCACCTCAGCCCCCTTAGCTTAAACACCCTTAATGACCAGGCCACTTTTTACACTTCTGCACTACACTATTTTCACCGTTTATTACTCGGTTATGCAACTTACCACCCAAATGAATTTGACCTCCTTTTCTTCTCACTAATAGAGCTTTCATTTGGTGGTATTTCATTGCTGCTGACATTTTTACTTTTTTTGTTATTAATCGAAATTTAACGATTTTTTTGCAAAAAAATGTCATTTTTCACTTTCAGTTGTAAAATTTTGCAAAAAAAAAACGACATCCATATATAAATTTTTCTCTAAATTTATTGTTCTACATGTCTTTGATAAAAAAAAATGTTTGGGTAAAAAAAAAATGGTTTGGGTAAAAGTTATAGCGTTTACAAACTATGGTAAAAAAATGTGAATTTCCGCTTTTTGAAGCAGCTCTGACTTTCTGAGCACCTGTCATGTTTCCTGAGGTTCTACAATGGCCAGACAGTACAAACACCCCACAAATGACCCCATTTCGGAAAGTAGATACCCTAAGGTATTCGCTGATGGGCATAGTGAGTTCATAGAACTTTTTTTATTTATCACAAGTTAGCGGAAAATGATGATTTTTTTTTTTTTCTTACCTAGTCTCATATTCCACTAACTTGTGACAAAAAATAAAAACTTCCATAGAAACATAGAAACATAGAATGTGTCGGCAGATAAGAACCATTTGGCCCATCTAGTCTGCCCAATATATCTGAATACTATGGATAGCCCCTGGCCCTATCTTATATGAAGGATGGCCTTATGCCTATCCCATGCATGCTTAAACCCCTTCACTGTATTTGCAGCTACCACTTCTGCAGGAAGGCTATTCCATGCATCCACTACTCTCTCAGTAAAGTAATACTTCCTTATATTACTTTTAAACCTTTGCCCCTCTAATTTAAAACTGTGTCCTCTTGTGGTAGTTTTTCTTCTTTTAAATATGCTCTCCTCCTTTACCGAGTTGATTCCCTTTATATATTTAAAAGTTTCTATCATATCCCCTCTGTCTCTTCTTTCTTCCAAGCTATACATGTTAAGGTCCTTTAACCTTTCCTGGTAAGTTTTATCCTGCAATCCATGTACTAGTTTAGTAGCTCTTCTCTGAACTCTCTCTCTAGAGTATCTATATCCTTCTGGAGATATGGCCTCCAGTACTGCGCATAATGAGTTCCATGTACTCACTATGCCCATCACGAAATACCTTGGGGTGTCTTCTTTCCAAAATGGGGTCACTTGTGGGGTAGTTATACTGCCCTGGCATTTTAGGGGCCCAAATGCGAGCGAAGTAGTTTGAAATCAAAATCTGTAAAAAATGGCCGGTGAAATCCGAAAGGTGCTCTTTGGAATGTGGGCCCCTTTGCCCACCTAGGCTGCAAAAAAGTGTCACACATGTGGTATTGCCGTACTCAGGAGAAGTTGGGCAATGTGTTTTGGGGTGTCATTTTACATATACAGATGCTGGGTGAGAGAAATTTCTTGGCAAAAGACAACTTTTCCCATTTTTTTTTATACAAAGTTGGCATTTGACCAAGATATTTATCTCACCCAGCATGGGTATATGTAAAATGACACCCCAAAACAAATTGCCCAACTTCTCCTGAGTACAGCAATACCACATGTGTGACACTTTTTTGCAGCCTGTGGGCAAAGGGGCCCACATTCCAAAGAGCACCTTTCGGATTTCACAGGTCATTTTTTACACATTTTGATTTCAAACTACTTACCACACATTAGGGCCCCTAGAATGCCAGGGCAGTATAACTACCCCACAAGTGAACCCATTTTGGAAAGAAGACACCCTAAGGTATTCCGTGAGGGGCATGGCGAGTTCCTAGAATTTTTCATTTTTTGTCACAAGTTAGCGGAAAATGATTATTATTATTATTATTTTTTCTTACAAAGTCTCATATTCCACTAACTTGTGACAAAAAATAAAAACTTCCATGAACTCACTATGCCCATCACGAAATATCTTGGGATGTCTTCTTTCCAAAATGGGGTCACTTGTGGGGTAGTTATACTGCCCTGGCATTTTAGGGGCCCAAATGCGTGCAAAGTAGTTTGAAATCAAAATCTGTAAAAAATGGCCGGTGAAATCCGAAAGGTGCTCTTTGGAATGTGGGCCCCTTTGCCCACCTAGGCTGCAAAAAAGTGTCACAAATGTGGTATTGCCGTACTCAGGATAAGTTGGGGAATGTGTTTTGGGGTGTCATTTTACATATACCCATGCTGGGTGAGAGAAATATCTTGGCAAAAGACAACTTTTCCCATTTTTTTATACAAAGTTGGCATTTGACCAAGATATTTCTCTCACCTAGCATGGGTATATGTAAAATGGCACCCCAAAACACATTCCCCAACTTCTCCTGAGTACGGCGATACCACATGTGTGACACTTTTTTGCAGCCTAGATGTGCAAAGGTGCCCAAATTCCTTTTAGGAGGGCATTTTTAGACACTTGGATCCCAGACTTCTTCTCACGCTTTAGGGCCCCTAAAAAGCCAGGGCAGTATAAATACCCCACATGTGACCCTGGGTCAGAAGCCTGTAGGCCTCTTCAGAAGAATACCCCCTGTTTGACCTTTGGACTACTAAATTTAGGGGTATTCCCTGAGACTACCCAAGAAAAAAAGCAAGCCTGTCTTACAAAGGGGAGGCTAGCGAAGTACCGGAGGCCGCTGCGATTGATAAAAAATATCAAAACAAATTTTTTTATATCGCCGCAGCGCTTGGAAAGTGATTGTGGAGTGATCAAAAAAAAAAATATTTTTTGTCACTGCGGCGGGGCGGGCGTGGGTGAACGCACGTGTGGGCGACCGATCAGGCCTGATCGGGCAAACACTGCGTTTTGGGTGGAGGGCGAGCTAAGGTGACACTAATACAATTATAGATCTGACTGTGATCAGTTTTTTTATTTTCAATCATTTTTATTGAATATTTTCAACATAAGCGATGACAAAAACACCATCAGATACATAGCAGGCAGTTGGTCATAAATGTAGGTACACATAGATGGCAAAGCATTACATTCTGCGTTAGATCAGTTAATACAAGTAAACAAGTATTAAGTGTTAAAGACTAAAAGCAACCAAAAAAAAACATAACAGAATAAAAGAAAGAAAAAGAAAAAGAAAAAAGAAAAAAGTCATTGCCATGATACTTAATAACAGTACAGTCATATAATGTTCATACAGCATTATAGTGATACGTCATTGGGCTGGCCTGGAGATCTGGGCATGAACCGCATCCATGACTCCCATTGATGCAAGAACCTGTCCACCCTATGTTCCTTATAAGCCATAGCTTTTTCATACGCACAGTTGTTGTGAACTCTGGCTAAAATTTCAGCTTCAGACGGTACAGTAGTTGACTTCCAATATTTAGTTAGTGCTAACTTTGTGACCAGCAGTAAATGCGCCACCGGGATTCTACACTTAGATGGGATTTCTTGTAGACCCCTGAAGAACAGAGCCACATTCACGCTTTTATTAATCGAAGTGCCACAGAACTTAGAGGCTATCATGAACATGTCTGACCAGATTTTTAATATCAAAGGGCACTCCCAAAGGATATGTAGCAATGTGCCCGAGCGACCGCATCCGCGCCAACAGAGATGAGACGTGCCAGGGTAGATTTTGCTCAGTCTGTCAGGGGTATAGTACCATCTCAGACATGACTTAACAGCTGCCTCATATAAAGTTGTGCTACGAAAAGTTTTGGAGATAAATCTGAATGTTTCCATCCAGTCTGACTCAGGTATAGTTATTTTTAGTTCCCTATCCCACGCTAAAAGTGGTGTAGATTTGGAGAAGGTGGATTTCAAGCCTAGAGCTTGATACAACGATCCAATCCCCTCTTTACGGTCGGGGCGTGTTGGTCGGGCCCATACCTCAAAAATCCCTTTATGTGCAATCACTTGGTAAGGTGATTTTGATTATAGGAGGTGCCTAACCTGCAAGAATTTGAAAAAATCTCCCCTGGGTATTATAAATTTCTCCTGGAGCTCGCTAAAGGATTTTAAGGATCCATTATTGTAAAGCTGGCCAAAAGTGCTTATACCTAAAGGGCCCCATGACGATAGGTCTAACCCAGGAATATGTAGTTCCCCTAATTGCAAAGGAGCCGATTCCAACAATGAGAATGGAGTGAGGGGTACAGTTTTTGTGAAATAGACACCAATGATATAGTGAGGTTTTCATCATAAGAGGTAAAGGCAAAATCCTAGATTTGGAGACACTTAAGCTATCAATCAGAAGGGCCTTGAGATGGCCATTTGGGGCTGACGCAGATTCTATTTGTATCCATGGAGTTTGAATATCCAGTGTCCACCATTTCTTCAGCACCTGGATCTGAGTGGCCAGGAAATAATCCCCAAGACTAGGAAGGTTAAGACCTCCATTAATCTTACTTTTTGTAAGGATACTTGCAGCAATTCGGGGCTTACCTCCAGACCACACAAAGCCGCTGAGCAGGCCCTGTGCCTTCTTGAAAAATAAATTGGGAACTTTTATGGGGCCCATTCTAAAGATAAACAGAAGCTTTGGCAAAACAAACATTTGGAAGGTCGCAATGCGTCCAACCCAGGATATTTCATACTTGCTATATGAGGCTAAGTCTTGTTTCATCATCTCCAGCAGGGGAAGATACTTAGCCCTGAACAGATTAGGAAGGGACGGGGGAAGATTTATGCCCAGGTATTTAATACTATCCTGTCTCCAGTCGAACGGAAAGGCAATCTTTAGGGATTCTACCAGGTTGCTTACCATATTTAAAGGGAGAATCTGGGATTTGGATTCATTGACTTTATAGTATGATAATCGACCATATTCTTTAATAATAGAAAGTGCTACCGGGAGGGCAATTTGAGGCGCTGAAAGTGTCAGGAGCACATCATCTGCATACATAGAGATGCAGTGCTTGCACCCCCCAATCTGGATTTCAGGAATATCTGGGCTGAGTCTAATGGCCTGAGCCAGAGGTTCCATCGCCAAGATGAATATCAAGGGAGAAAGAGGACACCCTTGACGTATGCCATTAGTCAAGGGAAATGACCCAGACAATGCCCCGTTAATGAATACTTTAGCTGAGGGATTGGAATACAGGGCTCTCACTGCCTCTATGAACGCCTCCCCCAGTCCCATTATTTTCAGCACAGAGAAGGCGAATGACCAGTTCAATCGGTCAAACGCCTTCTCTGCGTCCAGGGCCACCAGTAACGCATTAGTCCCTTTCCGATTAATAATATCTATGATGTTTAGAATCCTACGGGAGTTATCAGTAATCTGCCTACCCTTGACAAATCCTGTCTGATCAGCAGATGTAAGAAGTGGTATAATATCTGATAATCTAGTTGCTAAAATCTTAGCATAAATCTTTAAGTCTGTTTTTAACAGGGATATAGGTCTAAAATTCTGGGGTCTATCTGGCGTTTTATCTGGTTTTGGCAGTGCTACAATAGTAGCAGATATCATCTCGGCTGGCAGTGAACCCTCTGTAAAAGCTTTATTATAGACTGGCAAAAGGTGGGGAATAAGCTGGTCCTGAAAGGTATTATAATAAATATTGGTCAGACCATCTGGGCCAAGGGACTTATGAGGATGAAGTGAGGATACGGCTTTAGCTATCTCAGAGGTACTGATAGGATTGGACAGTATACTCCTTTGATGGTCGTTTAAGGTTGGGAGGTTTAATTTATCCAGGTAAGAGCTAATCTCAAGGGGCGGTATGGATTCTATCTCAGGGGAATCTTTTAAATTATATAATGCCGAATAATATTCTACAAATTGATCTGCCATAGCCTTAGGGTCCTAAATCTTATGCCCATTCGTCGAGTGAACCAGGTGAGGGATTCTGGCTTTGGCAGCTCTCATTTTTAGGCGGCGGGCTTATAGTTTCCCTGCTTTGTTATCCTGTGAGTAGTAGCGGGCCTTGGAGGCTCTCAGGTTTTTTTCAAATGTAAAGAGAAGACATTCCCTAAGTTGCGTTCTCAAGGCATGTATTTGGGCCACCCTTTCAGTAGAAAAGGAGGATTTATTTAGGGATTCTAGGGAAGTAAGTTGGGAAAGTATGGCATTTAGTTTCTGTTCTCTTAGTTTTTTCGCCTGGTGACCCAGTTTGATGAAAATGCCTCTAATGTAGGCCTTGTGAGCATTCCATAGGCTACATGGATTGGAGACGGAGCCCACATTCAACTCAAAATAGTTAGTTAGTGCGCTATTAATTTCTGCCTTATATCCTGGGTTGGAGATAATGTACGGGCTACATCGCCAGAGGGTATCTCGTACGTTGTATGTTTCTTGAATAGACAAGGAGACGGCAGCATGGTCAGACCATTTTATAACTTCCACCGTGGATTGCGTGGCTAGCTGTAGAAGTGATCTACTGACCAAAAAAAGGTCAATGCGGGAGTACGAATTGTGCACGGGTGAAAAAAAGGAGTAATCCTTTTCAGATGCGTGTTGAATTCTCCATATGTCGTACAGCTCTTCACGTCTCAAAAGAGGGTTCAGAGTGGGATAAGAACTCCTATTTTTGGCCGAGGAATCCATCTCAGCGTCGGGCACTAGATTGAAGTCTCCGCAAATCACCAAATGACCTTGTCGCAATTTCTCTGCTTTTGCTAGTACCTTATTAAGGAAGTGTAGCTGATGCCTATTTGGAGCATAAACTGCCACTATAGTATACACTATATTGTTCAGACTGCATGTTAGGATTATGAATCTGCCGTTTTTGTCTATGAACGTACTACTTATTGAAAAGGCAATAGTGTTCTTAAAGGCCAGAATGACTCCCCTTTGTTTTTTACGGTAATGAGACTGCACGACATATGGGAATAAATGATGTTTGATCCTATGCGCATCTTTGTTTACTATGTGAGACTCTTGTACGCACAAAATATCTGCTTTGAGGTCGAGAGCCTCTGACCACATAAAGGACCTTTTTTGGGGGCTATTTAGCCCTTTTGCGTTCAGAGAGACTAGTTTAAGAACCATGGGAAATAGTCAAAAGGCTAAGGACACACGCTGTTATCATTTTGGGTACAATAAAAGGCCCACTTCCAGCTCCCTCTCCACCCCACCCTTCAACGTTGTCTGGTATATGACTATATAGGCAATTGACAAACAAAAAAGAACAAACAAACAACATAAAAAGAAAAATGAGGACTGTGATCAGTTTTGATCACTTACAGATACTATAAAAGTACAAATGCTGATTAGCGATACGCTAATCAGCGAATCAGTGACTGTGGTGCGGTGGGCTGGGCGCTAACTGACGCTAAACTACCTAACCAAGGGACCTAAACTATCCTAAAACCTATCAGTCAATACCAGTGGGAAAAAAAAGTGACAGTTTACACTGATCACTTTTTTCCTTTCACTAGGTGATTGACAGGGGCTATCAAGGGGTGATCAAGGGGTTAATTGGGGTGATGGGGGGTGATCTGGGGCTAAGTGTGGTGTTGGTGGGTACTCACAGTGATGTCTGCTCCTCTGCTGGAACCAACCGACGAAAAGGACCAGCAGAGGAGCAGAGAAGCCATTTAACACATCATATTTACAAATATAATGTGTTAACTGGCTTCTGATTCGATTTTTTAAAAATCATCAGCTTGCCAGCGACGATCATTGGCTGGCAAGCTGATGACGCGACCCCCCTCTAATGACGCATATATGCGTGACTGTGCGCAGAGCTGCCGCCTCCGGAACGCGATCCTGCGTTAGGCGGTCTGGAGGCGGTTAAGGGACAAAAAGTAATGGGACAGAATAATAATCATAAATCAAACTTTTACTTTTTAATACTTGGTTGCAAATCCTTTGCAGTCAATTACAGCCTGAAGTCTGGAACACACTTGGGTTTCATCCCTGGTGATGCTCTGCCAGGCCTCTACTGCAACGGTCTTCAGTTCCTGCTTGTTCTTGGGGCATTTTCCCTTCAGTTTTGTCTTCAGCAAGTGAAATGCATGCTCAATCGGATTCAGGTCAGATGATTGACTTGGCAATTGCATAACATTCCACTTCTTTCTCTTAAAAAACTCTTTGGTTGCTTTTGCAGTATGCTTTGGGTCATTGTCCATCTGCACTGTGAAGCACAGTCCAATGAGTTCTGAAGCATTTGGTTGAATATGAGCAGATAATATTGCCAGAAACACTTCAGAATTCATCCTGCTGCTTTTGTCAGCAGTCACATCAATAAATACAAGAGAACCAGTTCCATTGGCAGCCATACATGCTCACGCCATAACACTACCACCACCATGCTTCACTGATGAGGTGGTATGCTTAGGATCATGAGCAGTTCCTTTCCTTCTCCATACTCTTCTTTTCCCATCACTCTGGTACAAGTTGATCTTGGTCTCATCTGTCCATAGGATGTTGTTCCAGAACTGTGAAGGCTTTTTTAGATGTCGTTTGGCAAACTCTAATCTGGCCTTCCTGTTTTTGAGGATCACCAATGGTTTACATCTTGTGGTCATCCATCACCAATGGTTTACATCTTGTGGTAAACCCCCTGTATTCACTCTGGTGAAGTCTTCTCTTGATTGTTAACCTTGACACACATACACCTACTTCCTGGAGAGTGTTCTTGATCTGGCCAACTGTTGTGAAGGGTGTTTTCTTCACCAGGGAAAGAATTCTTCGGTCATCCACCACAGTTGTTTTTCGTGGTCTTCTGGGTCTTTGGTGTTGCTGAGCTCACATGTGCGTTCCTTCTTTTTAAGAATGTTCCAAAACAGTTGTTTTGGCCATGCCTAATGTTTTTGCCATCTCTCTGATGGGTTTGTTTTGTTTTTTCAGCCTTATGATGGATTGCTTCACTGATAGTGACAGCTCTTTGGATCTCATCTTGAGAGTTGACAGCAACAGATTCCAAATGCAAATAGCACACTTGAAATGAACTCTGGACCTTTTATCTGCTGATTGTAATTGGGATAATGAGGGAATAACACACACCTGGCCATGGAACAGCCGAGAAGCCAATTGTCCCATTACTTTTGGTCCCTTAACAAGTAGGAGGCACATATGTAAACTGTTGTAATTCCTACGCCGTTCACCTGATTTGGATGTAAATACCCTCAAATTAAAGCTGACAGTCTGCAGTTAAAGCACATCTTGTTCGTTTCATTTCAAATCCATTGTGGTGGTGTAAAAAGCCTAAAATGTTAGAATTGTGTTGATGTCCCAATATTTATGGACCTGACTGTACAGGGAGTGCAGAATTATTAGGCAAGTTGTATTTTTGAGGATTAATTTTATTATTGAACAACAACCATGTTCTCAATGAACCCAAAAAACTCATTAATATCAAAGCTGAATATTTTTGGAAGTAGTTTTTAGTTTGTTTTTAGTTTTAGCTATTTTAGGGGGATATCTGTGTGTGCAGGTGACTATTACTGTGCATAATTATTAGGCAACTTAACAAAAAACAAATATATACCCACTTCAATTATTTATTTTTACCAGTGAAACCAATATAACATCTCAACATTCACAAATATACATTTCTGACATTCAAAAACAAAACAAAAACAAATCAGTGACCAATATAGCCACCTTTCTTTGCAAGGACACTCAAAAGCCTGCCATCCATGGATTCTGTCAGTGTTTTGATCTGTTCACCATCAACATTGCGTGCAGCAGCAACCACAGCCTCCCAGACACTGTTCAGAGAGGTGTACTGTTTTCCCTCCTTGTAAATCTCACATTTGATGATGGACCACAGGTTCTCAATGGGGTTCAGATCAGGTGAACAAGGAGGCCATGTCATTAGATTTTCTTATTTTATACCCTTTCTTGCCAGCCACGCTGGGGAGTACTTGGACGCGTGTGATGGAGCATTGTCCTGCATGAAAATCATGTTTTTCTTGAAGGATGCAGACTTCTTCCTGTACCACTGCTTGAAGAAGGTGTCTTCCAGAAACTGGCAGTAGGACTGGGAGTTGAGCTTGACTCCATCCTCAACCCGAAAAGGCCCCACAAGCTCATCTTTGATGATACCAGCCCAAACCAGTACTCCACCTCCACCTTGCTGGCGTCTGAGTCGGACTGGAGCTCTCTGCCCTTTACCAATCCAGCCACGGGCCCATCCATCTGGCCCATCAAGACTCACTCTCATTTCATCAGTCCATAAAACCTTAGAAAAATCAGTCTTGAGATATTTCTTGGCCCAGTCTTGACGTTTCAGCTTGTGTGTCTTGTTCAGTGGTGGTCGTCTTTCAGCCTTTCTTACCTTGGCCATGTCTCTGAGTATTGCACACCTTGTGCTTTTGGGCACTCCAGTGATGTTGCAGCTCTGAAATATGGCCAAACTGGTGGCAAGTGGCATCTTGGCAGCTGCACGCTTGACTTTTCTCAGTCCATGGGCAGTTATTTTGCGCCTTGGTTTTTCCACACGCTTCTTGCGACCCTGTTGACTATTTTGAATAAAACGCTTGATTGTTCGATGATCACGCTTCAGAAGCTTTGCAATTTTAGAGTGCTGCATCCCTCTACAAGATATCTCACTATTTTTGACTTTTCTGAGCCTGTCAAGTCCTTCTTTTGACCCATTTTGCCAAAGGAAAGGAAGTTGTCTAATAATTATGCACACCTAATATAGGGTGTTGATGTCATTAGACCACACCCCTTCTCATTACAGAGATGCACATCACCTAATATGCTTAATTGGTAGTAGGCTTTCGAGCCTATACAGCTTGGAGTAAGACAACATGCATAAAGAGGATGATGTGGTCAAAATACTCATTTGCCTAATAATTCTGCACGCAGTGTATATACATACATACATACATACATACGGTGCCTGTGCCCCCATGTGTCCCCCCAAGCTAAACGCTCTAGGGGACTATTCATTCACTTGAATGGGGCTGAGCTGCTCCTGCCACGTGAACGATGAACATGTCATTACTCAGCCTAGAAAAAGCTGAGAGAAGGCCGCATCGCTCACAGGAATGCCTGTGCCTTCTTAAACAACTGATCGGCGGGGGTCCTGTGTGTCAGACCCCCACTGATCAGATACTGGGGACCTATTTTGAAGATAAGTCATCAGTTAGAAAATCTTGGAAAAGCCCTTTAATAATGTAGAGAGGTCAAGGTCACTAGCTTTGGGGTCTAGCATAGAGGGGGTTGATAGTAGGGTTGTCCCGATACCGATACTAGTATCGGTATCGGGACCGATTCCGAGTTTTCTCGGCGGTACTCAGCCGCCGATACCCCGCCCCGATACATAAATAGAATACTATGGGCGTAACTATGGGCGGGGCCCGGTGCAGTCACTGTACTCTTACACCGGGCCCCGCCGCTCACCGAAGTATTTATAAACGTGAATCCTTATCCTGTTGTTAAGTTGAACTAACGCTGCCCTCTCCCATGTCCCCCCTGTATCCCCACAGCACTTACTTAAGCTTCCATAGCAGGCAGAGCAGACGGCAGCAGTAACGTCACTCACTGACGTCGCGCGTCTGCTCCGCCCACTTTATGAGTGAAGCAGGCGGAGCAGGCGCGCGACGTCAGTGAGTGACGTTACTGGTGCCGTCCGCTCTGCCTGCTATGGAAGCTTAAGTAAGTGCTGTGGGGATACAGGGGGGACATGGGAGAGGGCAGCGTTAGTTCAACTTAACAACAGGATAAGGATTCACGTTTATAAATACTTCGGTGAGCGGCGGGGCCCGGTGTATTGGGGGACACTGTTATGAGGGGGATCTGTGGATGACATATAGCAGTGTCATCCACAGATCCTCCCCATAACAGTTCCATCCACAGATCCCCTATAACAGCACCATCCACAGATCCCCCACCAAATAACAATGCCATCCTCAGATCCCCCCACCCCATAACAATGCCATCCACAGATATCCCACCCCATAGCAGTACCATCCACAGATCCCAATAACAGTGCCATCCACAGATCCCCCATAACAGTGCCATCCACAGATCCCCCATAACAGTGCCATCCACAGATCCCCCATAACAGTGCCATCCACAGATCCCCCATAACAGCACCATCCACAGATCCCCATAACAGTGCCATCCACAGATCCCCCATAACAGTGCCATCCACAGATCCCCCATAACAGTGCCATCCACAGATCCCCATAACAGTGCCATCCACAGATCCCCCATAACAGCACCATCCACAGATCCCCATAACAGCGCCATCCACAGATCCCCCATAACAGTGCCATCCACAGATCCCCCATAACAGTGCCATCCACAGATCCCCATAACAGTGCCATCCACAGATCCCCCATAACAGTGCCATCCACAGATCCCCCATAACAGTGCCATCCACAGATCCCCATAACAGTGCCATCCATAGATCCCCCATAACAGTGCCATCCACAGATCCCCCACATGACAGTGCGTCATCCACAGATCCCCCAAAACGGTCACATGACATTTAAAAAAAGTATCGGTATTCGGTATCGGTGACTACTTGAAAAAAAGTATCGGTACTTGTACTCGGTCCTAAAAAAGTGGTATCGGGACAACCCTAGTTGATAGTATTGGTCAGCTTGTTAAAGGTGTTGGCCACCATAAATATAAAAAGAGTAAAGTGCCCCAGACAATAACTAAAGCCATGAGGTATTTGTTTCATGACAGATATACTGTGTATATATCATGCTCCCATTGATGAGAGGCTGTGTGGGTGAAGCAGCTGCAAAGTGAAACTAAAAATCCTAGCATGCATCACAGCAAGCATCTTCAGAGGGGGAGTCACATGACATCCCTGGGCAACTTTATGTAGAAAAGGGTCGGCACTGCTGGAATAGACGCGGTGCACGAGTCAGTGGGGAGACGTCCCAATACTTGCAATAAAGAAGGAAGGACCAGCACTCGCGATGATGATGAATGTTGCGTTTATTCAGTCACATATTAAGGACATATAGTGACGCGTTTCAGCACAACACGTGCTTTCTTCAGACTATACAATAAACTCCTATCACATCTCTTTTATACACAGAGAGAGGGAGGAGTAACAAGACAAAAGGAAAATGACATCATACTATGTAGCTCCACCCACCTCAGGGCTGACACAGGTGAAGTAATGAAAGATGCAATAAACCAAAAAAAAAAAAAAAAAAAAAAAAAAAAAAAAAATTCAATGTGGATACATTGATGAAACAATGGAACAATTGATAACAATTCCTTTTTCACAGTACCAGAGGGTTAAAAGGATCGTGACTGATCCTGACACCTGTGAAATTAGGTTGCAAGAGATGACGAAAAAGTTCCTCAACAGAGGCTATCCCCTACACTTATTACAATCCCAAAAGCAGAAGTTAGATCAACCGCAGGGACAGAAGATTATCAAACCACCACGTATCCCATTAATAGTGAAGTACCATCCTTGGACACAGAGAATAAGGGGTATAATTAATAAGCATTGGCACATTATGTCTAGATCATATCCTCATATGGAGATATTTCAAAATTCTCCAATGATGTGTTTCAAAAGAGCGGACAATATCCGTGACAAAATTATTAGAGCAGACATAGGCACTAATAAACCTATAGTCAGACAAACCACACTGACTACTCCGCGTCAGGGCACATTTCCGTGTTTAAATTGTAACAACTGTTCAAGTGTCATTAGAGGTTCTACACTGACCCACCCTCATTCTGGAGAACAAATTCCCATTAAAGGCATGTTCACATGTGACAGCAAAAATGTCATTTATATTTTGAAATGCCCCTGCGGTTTGGTCTATGTAGGGGAAACCTCAATGCGGATTAAAGATAGATTAAGCAAGCATAAGTCCACTATCCGCACTGAGAATTTGTTGTTACCCCTACCGCATCATTTCCATGAGAAGCGTCATGCGATATCGCAGTTGCGGTTTCAAGTGATTGAGAGTGTATCTTTACCTCGCCGAGGCGGCGATAGGAATAGTTTGCTTTTAAAGCGTGAGGCTTATTGGATCCACCGGTTACAAACTGTGGATCCAAGGGGGCTCAACCGCGAGTACAATATTTCCAGTTTCACCTAGTTCTTGACTATATTACTCTTATTATAAGAATTTAGATTATAATAATATACATTTCATTTGTCTCTTTCAGCGGACTTGATTCCTGAATTGTTATCAATTGTTCCATTGTTTCATCAATGTATCCACATTGAATTTTTTTTTTTTTTTTTTTTTTGGTTTATTGCATCTTTCATTACTTCACCTGTGTCAGCCCTGAGGTGGGTGGAGCTACATAGTATGATGTCATTTTCCTTTTGTCTTGTTACTCCTCCCTCTCTCTGTGTATAAAAGAGATGTGATAGGAGTTTATTGTATAGTCTGAAGAAAGCACGTGTTGTGCTGAAACGCGTCACTATATGTCCTTAATATGTGACTGAATAAACGCAACATTCATCATCATCGCGAGTGCTGGTCCTTCCTTCTTTATCCCTGGGCAACTGTGATACCATTGTAACAACAGTACTCAGGTGTCATTTCATCAGTGCTTTAGACCTCATGCACATAACCATAGCCTGTCCATGCTGGTATTGTGGTCCGCAAACAGGGGGTCCGCAATATACAGGCACTAGCCGTGTGTGCATTGTATCACTGATGCGGACCCATTCACTTGAATGGATCTGCAATCCGGAAGGAAACACATATCGGAAGACCACGGAAGCTCTATGGAGTGTTTCCGTGGGTTTTCTGTCCTTGCCGCCACACTGCAAAAAAGTAGTGCATGCACTGCTTTTTTGGGGTGCAAACCTGGATGTGGATTACAGACCCAATTCAAGTGAATGGTTTCTCATGCGCAAACAGTGGGCATACGGTTGGTGCCCATGTATTGCAGGCCGAAAAGTGACAGTCCCAGATTTCAGTGGCTGCCTGGCATTCCCACTATGGGGGTGGTATGTCCCACTCTCCGGCAGGAAGCAAAGACAGCTGCCTATAATGATTAGGCAGAGACCTGTCCATCGGCTCCCTGCTCCATCACTCCTCCCCCCTGCCGGCGCTCTACACTGCTTGTCTGGGCAAGGGGTGGGGCCAGCCGACAGCTCCGTGTATTCTGCTGCTGCTGGGGAACGAGGTGAGTATGTGGAGTTTTTTTATTTTTTTACTGCCTGTGAAGGGGTCGCAATCCTGGGCATATTACTGTGAGGGGCACAACTGGGCATATTACTGTGAGGGGGCACAACTGGGCATATTACTGTGAGAGGACACAGTCCTAGGCATATTACTGTGAGGGGGAAACATAACAAGGCACATTACTGGGCATATTAATGTGAGGGGCACACATCTGGGCATCGCTATTGTGAGGAGGCACATATCTGGGCATAACTACTGTGAGTGGGCACATATCTGGGCACTGCTACTGTGAGGGGGCACATATTTTGGCATAACTACTGTGAGGATGCACATATCTGGGCATTGCTACTGTGAGGGGGCACATCTGGGCATCGCTACTGTGATGGGGCACATATCTGGGCATAACTACTGTGAGGGGGCCCATAGATCTGGGCATAGCTACTGTGAGAGGGAACATATCTGGTCATCGCTACTGTGAGGGGGCACATATCGGGGCATAACTACTGTGAACGAGGCACATATCTGGGCATAATCTGTGAAAGGGGCACAATGCTTGCATAACTACTGTGTGATGGCATAAAGGGGAATAATTACTATGTGGGGGCATTTAGGGGACTTGGTGGGATTAGGTGTTTAGTTCTGTTTTGGGCCGAGCTAGAGGTGTGGCCTAGTGCGGAAAAAATTTGACGTAGTGCATTTCACGCACTCCCAACCTACTGTCCCTCTTCCTTCTTTTCAAAAGTTGTGAGGTATGATATATATTGTGGGGACTCACTCTGGTACACAGGATTAGCAGACGCAGTATAGAGGCAACAACAAGTTCTTTCGATCAAACAGTTCAGTGTTTTATTCACACTTTAGGCAAGAGACAAAACAAGCAGTCATATTCAAACAAAAAGTCACCTTGCGGTTTTGGTGGTAATTCACATTGTGCGGCAATTCTGCCTCAAAGAGTTCTTGCTGATAGCAGCACCAACCTATTTTCAAGCCAAACAGGTAGCAAGCCTTCATCCAGACACAAGGCTCCCAGATCCCAACACAAAGACATCGCTTCTGAGCCCAGCTGTCTATTTAAGGACAGCCAGGTGCTGCCAAAACACGGACCGGCATTTAAAATCCGGTCTGGTATTTGACCTGACCTGGCTGTAAATCAGCCCAGCAGCACATGGGAGGAAAATACCTGTTTTCCCAGACCAAACCTCTCACTGTGTCACATACCACCCCCCCCCCTTAGTTCAACCCTGAGGTGGTGAACACACGCCAGACAGTGTACCCGGGACAGGGCATCAGCGTTTCCCTTTAACTGGCCTGCCCTGTGTTCCACTGAAAACTTTAAGTTTTGTAGGGAGAGAAACCATTGGGTGCCCCGGACATTTATGTCCTTGGCTTAGCTCATCCACTTGAGAGGGGAGTGGTCAGTCACCAGGCGGATTTTTCTCCCCAATAAATAATAGCAGATTGATTCTAGTGCCCACTTGATAGCCAGGCACTCCCTCTCCACTATACTATACTGGGTCTTGGCTTGGGTGAGCTTACGGCTGAGGAAGACAACGGGATGCTCCTCCCCGTTAACTTCCTGAAGCAGTACAGCACCGACGCCTACTTCGGAGGCATCGGTCTGTACTATAGACTCGCTTTTAAAGTCGGGCGTCACCCAAAAACCGGGGACCCGCACAGGGCCGACTTCAAAGCGAAGAAAGCCTCTTCCGCCCGATCATCCAAGCGAACCATCACTGACATGTATCCCTTCAAGAGTCCTGTCAAGGGCGTGGCTAGAGTAGCAAAGTGGGGAACAAACCTCATGTAATAGCCCACCATTCCCAGAAATGCCTTTATTTGCCTAGTGGTGACAGGTCGGGGACAATTCCGTATCGCCTCTATTTTGTTCACTTGGGGTTTGATGACTCTGCGCCCAATGACATACCCCATGTCACGGTGGAGAGTGGGGGAAACTCCCCACCGTACAATGTCACCAGGTACTAGGCCGTAGGCAGGGAAAAGGGAGCTGTGCACCTCCTAAAGCTTCCCTAAAATTGCCCTAGACTCCTGGCTGTATGAGCCGCCTTCAAAAGTAAGGGGGCACATACCCACGAACCTAAAGGTCTAGGAATCCCTGTATCGCCCTCAACATAGTGACAGGGCAGAGACCTCCTGTTCATCCATCACCACAGATGAAAGGTGTCTCCAGCGGCCCAGTAGCAGACAGGGAGAAAGACAATGCAGCAACTGCAAGGCAGGTAAAAACACAATGTAACAACGGAACATCAAACACTCACCTGCCGCAGCAAAGATGGAATAACCACACAACAACAACCTGGACCCCCATGCGGACACCGAAGCAAGGTGGATCCATGCAAGGCTGCTAATGTCTTTAGGTTCAGCAGACGAACAGGGGAAATGTCTAGCAGACATGCTGGACACATCAACAGACCAGACATGTAACAACGCACAAGACATAACAACCAAATCCCAAATCAAACCCACACCAAACATAGACACATAAGGATGGGTGGAGACATTGAGAAGACATAGGGATGACATTGCTAAAAGACCTTGATGTCCAACAAGGTGGCCCTCAATGACTGGGCAGATGCTATTGCCACAGAAAGGAGCATAGCTTCCAGCCCAAAGCAAGGCTAGAGCACAACTAACCTCCATGCAACAAGCCTAGGCTAAATAGCTCCAAGAGACCACACCTTGATCCACACCTAGTCAGGAAATTAACCCCACACTCACCAAACAGCAGGAAGAATCACCTAAAACTACTCGTTGCCCCCGGCAACCAGTCTGCACGGCAACCGCGTCATGGTTAAACAATATGACCGTGACACCCCAGGTACTTAGTCTCTTCTAACCCTATTGCACATTTTTTTGGGTTAGCGGTCAGCTTTCCGAAGGGAGTCCACTACAGCCTGCACTTTGGGTAGGTGACTTTCCCAGTCGGTACTGTGGATGACAATATCGTCCTGGTAAGCCGAAGCGTACCGACGATGTGGACGAAGCACAATGTCTATTACTCGCTTAAAAGTGGCAGAGGCGCCAAGCAGACCAAAGGGTAAGACGTTATATTGGTACAGTCCCTCAGGCGTGATGAAGGCAGTTTTCTCTTTGGCAGCCTCCGTTAAGGGCACCTGCCAGTACCCTTTCATGAGGTCCAAAACAGAAAAATACAGAGCTTGTCCTAACCTCTCAATGAGCTCATCCACCTGGGGCATGGGATACACATCGAATTTGGAAACATCGTTAAGTTTTCGAAAGTTGTTACAAAACCGCAACGTCCTGTCCAGCTTGGGTATCAATACTATAGGACTGGCCCACTCAGTTTTTGACTCCTCAATGACGTCTAGCTGCAACATTAGCTGCACCTCCTCCGAGCCTCAGGCGCCCATATGGTCTTAATCGGACTTTTGCCTGAGGCTCAGTGTCAATGTCATGCTGAATTATGGAAGTGCGTCCAGGGAGGTCCTGCTCTTTCTGAGGCTTGCTCTACTAAGTGGCTTCTTATTAAGTGGAGTTAAAAAACAAGGAGTTCTAGAGCTGTGTGTGGTTTTGTGGGAGTGATTGCAGGTGGCTGAGTGTGGATTGCAGCAGAGATCATTGAAAGTTAAGTGTTTGTATTCTAGTACTTGCATTTAAAATCGTTTTTTTTTTTTTTCTCTCTGCTTAATTAAGGCGAGTGCCCGGGGCAACCAGGTGCTATAAATTGACCCACTTACACTCTTCAGAGCCTGCTCTTTCTGAGGCTTGCTCTACTAAGTGGCTTCTTATTAAGTGGAGTTAAAAAACAAGGAGTTCAAGAAAAGAAGTTTGGAAACTAAGGTTGGATATAATTTCCTTGTGTGTTGTTGGCTTAATTTTACGTGGTCTGTCGACTACAGCAGACAGGATCTAAATCATTTATACTGTTTTAATTTTTTACTGTTGTAATCCCCATTTAGTATGTGTTGCACAATTTACAACGCAGTCCAGTGCACATCTTGCATGATGTATGCAGTCCTGGAACAGGAGTTCAAGGGTGTATATCTTTGTTCTAGATGTAAGCAAATTACCCGTTTGGAATCGCAGATCGAGTCTCTAAATGGGCAAGTTGCAACACTGAGAGGCATTGATAATTTGCAAAAGAGTTTGCTTCTCACCGAGCAAGCACTCTTTGGGGTAGATGAGGGGGAGGGTGACAGAGAGGAGGCTGAGGAAAGTGAGGTAGCTAGCTGGGTAAAAGTTAGAAAGCGGGGTAGAGGGAAGAGTGCCAGGGAGGCTAGCCCTGATCTGACACACCCCAACAAGTTTGCACGTTTGGCAGATGAGGGGGATGTCAGTCCGGGGATGGCACTGCTGCAGCCAGACACTTCCTCTGCCAGTCAGGGGAATGTCAGCTCCAGTAAGCAGGGAACCAGGAGAGCAGGGCAGGCCAGACAGGTGCTGGTGGTGGGAGACTCCATTATTAGGGGAACAGATAGGGAAATCTGTCACAAAGACCGTGATCGCCGAACAGTGTGCTGTCTTCCTGGCGCTAGAGTTCGACACATCGCGGATCGGGTTGACAGATTACTGGGAGGGGCTGGAGATGATCCAGCGGTCATGGTCCATATCGGAACCAATGACAAAGTTAGAGGTAGGTGGAGAGTCCTTAAAAATGATTTCAGGGATTTAGGTCAAAAGCTGAGGGCAAGGACCTCAAAGGTAGTATTTTCCGAAATACTGCCTGTACCACGAGCCACACAAGAAAGGCAATGGGAGATTAGGGAGATTAACAAGTGGCTCAAGAACTGGTGTAGGAAGGAGGGGTTTGGGTTCCTGGAGAACTGGGCCGATTTTTCTATCGGCTACAGGCTCTATCGTAGGGACGGGCTGCACCTCAATGGGGAAGGGGCAGCTGTGCTGGGGAGAAAGATGGCTAGAAGGTTGGAGGAGTGTTTAAACTAGGGACTGGGGGGGAGGGTAATTACGTTATAGGAGGGGAAGATAGTGCAGATAGAGACCGGGGGCAAGGTAATAAGAATGGGGGAGGAATGGAAGGAGGGACTAGAACAGTTCAGAAGGAAAGGTGTAGGGTAAAAAATATACATAAGCCTCTCAAATGTATGTATACTAATGCCAGAAGCCTGACTAATAAAACTGGTGAACTGGAATTAGTGATGTGTGAGGAGGACTATGACATAGTGGGAATAACTGAGACATGGCTGGATGATAGCTATGACTGGGCAGTTAATGTACAAGGTTACAGTCTGTTTAGAAAGGATCGTCAAAACCGGAGAGGGGGAGGGGTCTGCCTTTATATAAAGTCCTGTCTAAAGCCCACAGTCCGAGAAGATATAAGTGAGGGACATGAACATGTGGAGTCACTGTGGGTAGAGATACATGGAGCTAAAAACAACAATAAATTACTAATAGGAGTTTACTATAAACCACCAAATATACCAGAGTCCACAGAAAATCTACTACTAAACGAGATAGACGAGGCGGCAAATCATAATGAGGTGGTTATTATGGGGGACTTCAACTACCCAGATATAGACTGGGAAACTGAAACTTGTATATCTCATAAGGGAAACAGGTTCATGGCAATAACCAAAGACAATTACCTCTCCCAACTGGTTCAGGACCCGACTAGAGGGACGGCCATACTGGACTTAGTATTAACCAATAGACCTGACAGAACAACAGACGTGCAGGTTGGGGGACACCTGGGAAATAGTGACCATAAAGTAATAACCTTCCAATTATCATTCAAAAGAGCGTTTCTACAGGGAGGAACAAAAATACCAAACTTCAAAAAAGCTAAATTTAGCCAACTAAGAGAGGCCATAGGCCAAACTAACTGGGACAAAGTCCTCACAAATACAGACACAAAATGGGATATCTTTAAAAACATCCTAAAAACTCATGTGAGAGGTACATACCGTATGGTAATAAAAGGTTAAGGAACAAAAAGAAACCAATGTGGATAAATAGAACTGTAAAGAAAGCAATAAATGACAAAAAGAAAGCATATAAAACACTAAAACAGGAGGGTAGCACGGAAGCACTGAAAAACTATAAGGAAAAAAATAGAACATGTAAAAAACAAATAAAAGCGGCCAAACTAGAGACCGAGAGATTAATTGCCAAAGAGAGTAAAACTAACCCTAAAATGTTCTTCAATTATATAAATGTTAAAAAGTATAAATCTGAAGGTGTTGGCCCTTTAAAGAGTAATGAGGGGGGAGTCGCAGAGAGCGACGAGGAGAAAGCAAAGCTGTTAAATATTTTTTTCTCCAATGTATTCACTGAGGAAAATAAATTGTCAGATGACATGCAGAATGCAAAAATAAATTCCCCATTAAAAGTGTCCTGTCTGACCCAGGAAGAAGTACATCAGCGACTTAAAAAGATTAAAATAGACAAATCGCCAGGACCAGATGGCATACACCCCCGTATCCTAAAGGAATTAAGTAATGTCATAGCCAGACCCTTATTTCTGATATTTGCAGACTCTATACTGACAGGGAATGTCCCACAGGATTGGCGCGTGGCATATGTGGTGCCAATATTCAAAAAGGGGCCAAAAACAGAGCCTGGAAACTATAGGCCGGTAAGTTTAACATCTGTTGTGGGTAAACTGTTTGAAGGTTTTCTGAGAGATGCTATATTAGAGCATCTCAACGGAAATAAGCAAATAACGCCATATCAGCATGGCTTCGTGAGGGATCGGTCATGTCAGACTAATTTAATCAGTTTCTATGAGGAGGTAAGTTCTAGACTTGACAGCGGCGAATCAATGGATGTCGTATATCTGGACTTCTCCAAAGCATTCGACACTGTACCACATAAAAGGTTAGTATATAAAATGAGAATGCTCGGACTGGGAGAAAACATCTGTATGTGGGTAAGTAACTGGCTGAGTGATAGAAAACAGAGGGTGGTTATTAACGGTACACACTCCGATTGGGTCACTGTCACTAGTGGAGTACCTCAGGGGTCAGTATTGGGCCCTATTCTCTTCAATATATTTATTAATGATCTTGTAGAAGGCTTGCATAGTAAAGTATCAATTTTCGCAGATGACACTAAACTGTGTAAAGTAATTTACACTGATGAGGACAGTATACTACTACAGAGGGATCTGGATAGATTGGAGGCTTGGGCAGATAAGTGGCAGATGAGGTTTAACACTGATAAATGTAAAGTTATGCACATGGGAAGGAAAAATGCAAGTCACCCGTACATACTAAATGGTAAAACACTTGGTAACACTGACATGGAAAAGGATCTAGGAATTTTAATAAACAGCAAACTAAGCAGCAAAAACCAGTGTCAGGCAGCTGCTGCCAAGGCCAACAAGATAATGGGTTGCATCAGAAGGGGCATAGATTCCTGTGATATGAACATAGTCCTACCACTTTACAAATCGCTAGTCAGACCACACATGGAGTACTGTGTACAGTTCTGGGCTCCTGTAAACAAGGCAGACATAGCAGAGCTGGAGAGGGTTCAGAGGAGGGCAACTAAAGTAATAACTGGAATGGGGCAACTACAGTACCCTGAAAGATTATCAAAATTAGGGTTATTCACTTTAGAAAAAAGACGACTGAGGGGAGATCTAATTAATATGTATAAATATATCAGGGGTCAGTACAGAGATCTATCCCATCAGCTATTTATCCCCAGGACTGTGACTGTGACGAGGGGACATCCTCTGCGTCTGGAGGAAAGAAGGTTTGTACACAAACATAGAAGAGGATTCTTTACGGTAAGAGCAGTGAGACTATGGAACTCTCTGCCTGAGGAGGTGGTGATGGTGAGTACAATAAAGGAATTCAAGAGGGGCCTGGACGTATTTCTGGAGCTTAATAATATTACAGGCTATAGCTACTAGAGAGGGGTCGTTGATCCAGGGAGTTATTCTGATTGCATGATTGGAGTCGGGAAGGAATTTTTTATTCCCCTAAAGTGGAGAAAATTGGCTTCTACCTCACAGGGTTTTTTGCCTTCCTCTGGATCAACTTGCAGGATAACAGGCCGAACTGGATGGACAAATGTCTTTTTTCGGCCTTATGTACTATGTTACTATGTTACTATGTTACCTAGTCAGGAAATTAACCCCACACTCACCAAACAGCAGGAAGAATCACCTAAGGGGAAGTGCACGTGCAAACCGAAAACTACTCGTTGCCCCCGGCAACCAGTCTGCACGGCAACCGCGTCATGGTCAAACAATACGACCGTGACACTCCCACCCCTCAAAGCCCCCCCCCCCCAAAAGAAAAGGGGAAGCTAGTGGGGAACCCACAAACGGGGGAGGGGAAAAGAAAAAAAGTTGCAGAATCAGTGTCAGTACAAGCAAGTCTCCCCCAGACTGCTGCCAGCCCCCTGGAACCACCAACCAGGAACCAGGAAACCAGCCAATGAACAGTCAGGAGGGACAGCACTGACCACTGTGTCCACACTCAGACACAGTTCAGACACCAGGTAGCAGCCAGCAAACATCCCCGAACCAGCATACACCACAGCCAGTACTACAGGAATGCTGCCAGCCACCACAGAACAAGCGACTGAACCACTGAGAAAAGGATGAGGGGAGACACAAACACAAGTGACGGTTCACACCTACTGCAACCTCAGTTACAGAGAACCGCACTGTTAACAGGGTTCCCCTTTCACCCTCCCTTTGGAGGATAAGAATGTGCACCAGAAAACGGCAGGCGACACATGCTGCGCCCTCTTCCGAAGACAAAGTATATTGAGCAGACTAGGCTAAATAGTTCCAAGAGACCACACCCTAAACCACACGTAGTCAGGAAATTAACCCCACACTCACCAAACAGCAGGAAGAATCACCTAAGGGGAAGTGCACGTGCAAACCGAAAACTACTCGTTGCCCCCGGCAACCAGTCTGCACGGCAACCGCGTCATGGTTAAACAATATGACCGTGACACCCCAGGTACTTAGTCTCTTCTAACCCTATTGCACATTTTTTTGGGTTAGCGGTTAGGCCAGCTTTCCGAAGGGAGTCCACTACAGCCTGCACTTTGGGTAGGTGACTTTCCCAGTCGGTACTGTGGATGACAATATCGTCCTGGTAAGCCGAAGCGTACCGACGATGTGGACGAAGCACAATGTCCATTACTCGCTTAAAAGTGGCAGAGGCGCCAAGCAGACCAAAGGGTAAGACGTTATATTGGTACAGTCCCTCAGGCGTGATGAAGGCAGTTTTCTCTTTGGCAGCCTCCGTTAAGGGCATCTGCCAGTACCCTTTCATGAGGTCCAAAACAGAAAAATACCGAGCTTGTCCTAACCTCTCAATGAGCTCATCCACCTGGGGCATGGGATACACATCGAATTTGGAAACATCGTTAAGTTTTTGAAAGTTGTTACAAAACCGCAACGTCCTGTCCAGCTTGGGTATCAATACTATAGGACTGGCCCACTCAGTTTTTGACTCCTCAATGACGTCTAGCTGCAACATTAGCTACACCTCCTCCGAGCCTCAGGCGCCCATATGGTCTTAATCTGACTTTTGCCTGAGGCTCAGTGTCAATGTCATGCTGAATTATGGAAGTGCGTCCAGGGAGGTCCAAGAACACATCCGACTAACGAATTCCCTGGCCTCCTGAGTCTGTTTAGAGGAGAGGCTGTCAGCAATTTTTACTGTGGCAGCCATCTCTCTTGCATGAGACAGAGGGGCCGGTACCTCTTCTAGCCTCCTCAGGACCGCCGTACACAGGATTGCGTCTTTGCGGCGGTCCTGTTGTTCTGGGTGGACGCGCCGGTGCGTCCTCTCGCGAGACGCAAGATTTCGTGCATTGCCGGCCCGCGCATGCGCATCGCGGGCCGGCAAAAGTTAAAGAAGTATTTCGTCACCAGCCTGCCAGCCACGATCATTGGCTGGCAGGCTGGCGATTTTCAAAAAATCAAATCAGAAGCCAGATAACAGATCATATTAGTAAATATGATCTGTTATATGGCTTCTCTGCTCCTCTGCTGGTCCTTTTCGTCGGTTGGATCCAGCAGAGGAGCAGACTTCACTGTGAGTACCCACCAACACTACACCTTAGCCCCAGATCACCCTCCATCACCCCCATCATCCTAATTAACCCCTTGATCGCCCCCTGTCAATCACTTAGTGAAAGACAAAAAGTGATCAGTGTAAACTGTCACTTTTTTTTTTTCACTAGTATTGGCTGTTAGGTTTTAGGATAGTTTAGGTCCCTTGGTTAGGTAGTTTAGGGATCAGTTAGCGCCCAGCCCACCGCACCGCAGTCACTTATTCGCTGTTTAGCGTATCGCTAATCAGCATTTGTACTTTTATAGTATCTGTAAGTGATCAAAACTGATCACGGTCAGATCTATAATAGTATTAGTGTCACTTTAGTATGCCCTCCACCCAAAACGCAGTGTTTGCCCGATCAGGCCTGATCGGTCGCCCACACGTGCGTTCACCCACGCCCGCCCCACCGCAGTGACAAAAAAAAATTAGTTTTTTGATCACTGCACATTCACTTTACATGCACTGCGGCGATAAAAAAATCAGTTTTGATATTTTTTATCAACCGCAGCGGCCTCCGGTACTTCGCTAGCCTCCCCTTTGTAAGACAGGCTTGCTTTTTTTCTTGGGTAGTCTCAGGGAATACCCCTAAATTTAGTAGTCCAAATGGCAAACAGGGGGTATTCTTCTGAAGAGGCCTACAGGATTCTGACCCAGTCGGATGAGGAATGGGAACCCTCATCTGACGAATCTAGCGGGTCAGAATATGAACCTGTGGAAAGCAGTGGCTCTCTGACCCAAAGTTCGGACGAGGAGGTGGAGGTCCCTGACAGCACCAGGCGTACCTGGCCCCGTGTCGCTAGACCACAGGTTGTGCAGGATCCGTTTCAAGAGCAGCAGAGTGGGGCTGTCGCTGCCGGATCACGTGGTGAGGCATACACCAGCAGCGCAGCCCTTCCTGGACCTAGTACCAGCACTGCCGTACAACATGGTGACGTGGCGAGCACCAGAAGGGCAGTTGAAGCTGGTACGGTGGCACGTGCAGTAGTTACCCCGTCGCAGCCACCGCGCAGACAGGCCCGTAGAGCCCCTAGAATCCCTGAGGTGCTGGCAAACCCTGATTGGCAGTCACCAACTTCAGCCGCACCTGTAGTTCCCCCTTTCACCGCCCAGTCTGGAGTTCGGGTTGAGACGGCTCAAATCGGTTCGGCCCTGGGATTTTTTGAGCTGTTCTTGACTGCGGAGCTCTTGGACTTAGTCGTGGCAGAGACAAACCGGTATGCCACACAATTTATATCCGCCAACCCGGGAAGCTCTTATGCCCAGTCTTTCCGGTGGAAACCAGTCCAAGTTTCTGAACTTAAAATTTTTCTGGGCCTTCTCCTTAACATGGGTCTAACTAAAAAGCATGAATTGCGGTCATATTGGTCCACGAACCCAATTCATCACATGCCCATGTTCTCTGCTGCTATGTCCAGGACACGATTTGAGACCATCCTGCGTTTCCTGCATTTTAGCGACAACACCACCTCCCGTCCCAGAGGCCACCCAGCTTTTGACCGGCTCCACAAAATTCGGCCCCTCATAGACCATTTCAACCAGAAATTTGCAGATTTGTATACCCCTGAGCAAAACATCTGCGTAGACGAGTCCCTAATACATTTTACCGGGCGCCTTGGCTTCAAACAATACATCCCAAGCAAGCGTGCCCGGTATGGGGTCAAATTGTATAAGCTCTGTGAAAGGGCCACAGGCTATACCCACAAATTTCGGATCTATGAGGAAAAAGATCAGACCCTGGAGCCGGTCGGTTGCCCTGACTACCTGGGGAGCAGTGGGAAGACAGTCTGGGACTTGGTGTCACCCTTATTCGGCAAGGGGTACCATCTTTATGTGGACAATTTTTACACAAGTGTGGCCCTCTTTAGGCATTTGTTTCTAGAACGGATTTGCGCCTGTGGCACCGCGCGAACTAGTCGCGTGGGCTTCCCCCAACGGCTTGTAACCACCCGTCTTGCAAGGGGGGAGAGGGCTGCCTTGTGTAACGAAGAACTGCTCGCGGTGAAATGGAGAGACAAGCGTGACGTTTACATGCTCTCCTCCATTCACGCAGACACGACAATCCAAATTGAAAGGGCAACCCGTGTCATTGAAAAGCCCCTCTCAGTCCACGACTATAATGCGCTCATGGGAGGGGTGGACTTCAATGACCAGATGTTGGCTCCCTATTTAGTTTCCCGCAGAACCAGACGCTGGTATAAGAAGGTGTCTGTATATTTAATTCAATTGGCTGCCTATAATAGTTTTGTTCTCTACAGTAAGGCTGGGAGAACAGGATCCTCAAATTCAAGGAAGAGATCATCGAGAACCTCCTTTATCCAGGAGGTTCCGTGGCCCCATCCACCAGTGTAGTTAGCCGTCTACACGAGCGACATTTCCCCAGTGTCGTTGCTGGTACCTCAACCCAACCGCCACCCCGAAAAAAATGTCGTGTCTGTAGCAGGAGTGGAATAAGGCGTGACACCCGCTATTTCTGTCCTGACTGTCCTGACCACCCTGCCCTATGCTATGGAGAGTGTTTCCGGAAGTACCACATCACAGGTACACCTAGCATAGGGATCACATCTCACCAGGACAGGCACACAGGGCTATTAGGGCCCATTCACTCACAGCTGCTGCAAACCTCTCCTTTCACCTGGGATAAAGTGCATAACGCACTTCGCCACATCTTTGGGCGATTTGCGCTTTGCACATTGTCCCATGGGGAAGGAGAGGTTTGTTCTATAAAGGTAAAAAAAAACACCAGTAAGCAAAAAGGTTAATGTTCAGTTCAAAAAGTTAAAGTTTAGATGTTCTCTTCCAAAGTTAATAAAATTATTGTGTTGCGGCCTGGTTTTTTTTTTTTTTTTTTTTTTTTTACCTTCCAGGTGGACCAACCGATCGACTAGCTGCAGCACTGATGTGCATTCTGACAGAAGCATTGCGCTGCTGTCAGATTACACGTAAGTCGGTGTATGCGGCGCTGCAAGACGAGATTTCTCCTCTGCAGTAAAAGATACGTTTGCCGAGGCATATGAGCTGAGGAGGTGGCGGTGTTCATATACTTTGGCAAACACTTTGTATATATAAAAAAAAAAATCCCGGCAATGATTTATTCATCCACATCGATTGATGTGAATGGAGAAATCTGGTTTGCCAGGGCATACGAGCTAAGTGGGTATGGATGTTGGGCGGAGCTCCTATGTCCTGGCAGACGCCTTTCCCCTCCTTTTTCTTTTTTTGGCAGAGATTTTTTCATCCACATTGATCGATGCGAATGAAGAAATCTGTGCCGTTCATTTTTTTCTTTCAGCCCAGAGGCTGAACGGAAAAAAAAAATCTCATTACCCGTATGCTCAATATAAGGAGAATAGCAGAAACTCCTAATGCTGGGCATACATGTAATGATTGCGGAGACCCTCAAATGCCAGGGCAGTACAAGCACCCCACAAATAACACCATTTTGGAAAGAAGACACCCCAAGGTATTCGCTGAGGGGCATATTGAGTCCATGAAAGATTGAAATTTTTGTCCCAAGTTAGCGGAAAGGGAGACTTTGTGAGAAAAAAATCAAAAAAATCAATTTCCGCTAACTTGTGCCAAAAATTATTTTTTTCTATGAACTCGCCATGCCTCTCATTGAATACCTTGGGGTGTCTTCTTTCGAAAATGGGGTCACATGTGGGGTATTTATACTGCCCTGGCATTTTAGAGGCCCCAAAGCGTGAGAAGAAGTCTGGTATCCAAATGTCTAAAAATGCCCTCCTAAAAGGAATTTGAGCCCCTTTGCCCACCTAGGCTGCAAAAAAGTGTCACACATGTGGTATCTCCGTATTCAGGAGAAGTTGGGGAATGTGTTTTGGGGTGTCATTTTGCATATACCCATGCTGGGTGAGATAAATATCTTGGTCAAATGCCAACTTTGTATAAAAAAATGGGAAAAGTTGTCTTTTGCCAAGATATTTCTCTCACCCAGCATGGGTATATGTAAAATGACACCCCAAAACACATTCCCCAACTTCTCCTGAATACGGAGATACCACATGTGTGACACTTTTTTGCAGCCTAGGTGGGCAAAGGGGCCCACATTCCAAAGAGCACCTTTCGGATTTCACAGGTCATTTACCTACTTACCACACATTTGGGCCCCTGGAAAATGCCAGGGCAGTATAACTACCCCACAAGTGACCCCATTTTGGAAAGAAGACACCCCAAGGTATTCGCTGATGGGCATAGCGAGTTCCTAGAATTTTCTTTTTTTGTCACAAGTTAGTGGAAAATGATGATTTTTTTTTTTTTTTCTTACAAAGTCTCATATTCCACTAACTTGTGACAAAAAATAAAAACTTCCATGAACTCACTATGCCCATCAGCGAATACCTTGGGGTGTCTTCTTTCCAAAATGGGGTCACTTGTGGGGTAGTTATACTGCCCTGGCATTCTAGGGGCCCAAATGTGTGGTAAGGAGTTTGAAATCAAATTCTGTAAAAAATGGCCTGTGAAATCCAAAAGGTGCTCTTTGGAATGTGGGCCCCTTTGCCCACCTAGGCTGCAAAAAAGTGTCACACATGTGGTATCTCCGTATTCAGGAGAAGTTGGGGAATGTGTTTTGGGGTGTCATTTTACATATACCCATGCTGGGTGAGAGATATATCTTGGCAAAAGACAACTTTTCCCATTTTTTTTATACAAAGTTGGCATTTGACCAAGATATTTCTCTCACCCAGCATGGGTATATGTAAAATGGCACCCCAAAACACATTCCCCAACTTCTCCTGAATACGGAGATACCACATGTGTGACACTTTTTTGCAGCCTAGGTGGGCAAAGGGGCCCACATTCCAAAGAGCACCTTTCGGATTTCACCAGCCATTTTTTACAGAATTTGATTTCAAACTCCTTACCACACATTTGGGCCCCTAGAATGCCAGGGCAGTATAACTACCCCACAAGTGACCCCATTTTGGAAAGAAGACACCCCAAGGTATTCGCTGATGGGCATAGTGAGTTCATGGAAGTTTTTATTTTTTGTCACAAGTTAGTGGAATATGAGACTTTGTAAGAAAAAAAAAAAATCATCATTTTCCACTAACTTGTGACAAAAAATAAAAAGTTCTATGAACTCACTATGCCCATGAGTGAATACCTTAGGGTGTCTACTTTCCGAAATGGGGTCATTTGTGGGGTGTTTGTACTGTCTGGCCATTGTAGAACCTCAGGAAACATGACAGGTGCTCAGAAAGTCAGAGCTGCTTCAAAAAGCGGAAATTCACATTTTTGTACCATAGTTTGTAAACGCTATAACTTTTACCCAAACCATTTTTTTTTACCCAAACATTTTTTTTTATCAAAGACATGTATAACAATAAATTTAGCGAAAAATTTATATATGGATGTCGTTTTTTTTGCAAAATTTTACAACTGAAAGTGAAAAATGTCATTTTTTTGCAAAAAAATCGTTAAATTTCGATTAATAACAAAAAAAGTAAAAATGTCAGCAGCAATGAAATACCACCAAATAAAAGCTCTATTAGTGAGAAGAAAAGGAGGTAAAATTCATTTGGGTGGTAAGTTGCATGACCGAGCAATAAACGGTGAAAGTAGGGTAGGTCAGAAGTGTAAAAAGTGGCCTGGTCTTTCAGGGTGTTTAAGCACTGGGGGCTGAGGTGGCTAGAAAACCCGGCTGTGGGCTGTCTTCTGTACAGGTTTCCCTGTCTTTCCACGGTTTGAGTAAATTCACATGGTAAACCTGCTCCGGCCTTCGCCGCCCTGGCTGGTGTACTTTGTAGTTTACATCTCCAATTTTCTCAAGTACCTCGTAAGGCCCCTGCCACCTAGCCAGGAACTTACTGTCCACGGTCGGCACCAGAACCAAAACCAGATCACCCGGGTTAAAGATCCTGCCTGCCGATCCTAAAGATCCTCAGTCTGCCGATTAAAGACCCCACTCTGGGCTGGCTGAGTTGCCTCCATATGCTCCCTAACAAGAGGCAACACAGTCTCTATCCGATCTTGCATCTGGGTAACGTACTCAATGACACTTTTATGTGGAGTGGTTTGTTGTTCCCACGCCTCTTTGGCCATGTCCAAGAGACCGCGAGGGTGTCTGCCATATAGCAGTTCGAAGGGCGAGAACCCAGTAGAGGCCTGGGGTACCTCTCGCAATGCGAACATGAGGTAGGGCAGAAGGAGGTCCCAGTCCTTCCCATCTTTAGACCCTACCTTTTTCAACATATTTTTTAATGTTTGATTAAATTGTTCTACCAGACCGTCCGTTTGCGGATGGTAAACGGACGTCCGTAGTTGTTTTATGTGCAGCAACTTACAGAGATCCCTCATCACCTTGGACATAAAAGGGGTCCCTTGGTCGGTCAGAACCTCTTTAGGTAGTCCTACTCGGGAAAACATCTCTGTAACGGCATACAAGGGAATGGTCCAAACTCCGAACGGAACCTCACGAATAGCTACTATCAGACGAATAGGAAACGCACCCAAGCGGCTTACACTTCTAGCAATCAGTCTCTAACAGCATACAGTAAATCCCCCCAAGAACGAGACGAGGCTCCGTGTTGAGGGTCAAGCAGTGGTCACCCATAGCTGTGTGTTTATTGATCTTATATAACATTGGTACACATTAGTACCACCCACAGGGTTTTGTAAAAACAACCAATAAACACGTACAATACAGTAAAACACTCCCACACAAAATCCTCCCCAATGTCTTCTGTCCTGGAGACAACCGTGGAGTAAGTCAATTATCTCTCAGGACAAAGGGAAATTGCCAATACACACGTGGAGACAATAGGACAGACATCACTACTCAAATATACAATGTCCCACCCTTTACAGTACACATAGACATTTAACATATCCCAAAATGGCACGAATTAGACCAGGGGTTTAAAAGTTAGTAAACGTCCTTTGTGAACAAAGGAAGCATGGCTTTTCTGCCCAGAACCAGTTTTTACAGAGTTAGGCTGTGTGAGATAATTGGCTTAACTGGATGTGGTAAGCCAACTAGGTACAGAAAATACCTCTATTTACAACAGCAAAACTACACAAAATACATAACTCCTATCAAACTGAACAGAACCCCCACATTCAACTTATCCCCAGATGGCTTGGATCTGAGCGCTCAGTATATCCGAACAGCGCTCAGATGCCACAAACACAGTCAAATCGCCATGGGGTATAAGTTTAGCATGGGCTGATGAGAGGGCCCATAATCCTGGGGCAAGAGGCTGGCAAACAGGCCCCCCCAAAACCCAGTGGCGAGGTTAGTTTCGCCACAATCTCCATTAATTCCTTAGCTATGAGTTTGGCCGAGGTGTGTAGCAGTGGCACCGCCTACGGGTAACGAGTGGCGTAGTCTAGAATGACTAAGATGTGTTGATGCCCTCTGGCGGACTTTAGTACTGGGCCTATGAGGTCCATTGCTATTTGGTCAAGCGGTACTTCGATAATCGGGAGAGGTACTAGGGCACTACGGAAATGTGGCTGGGGGCTAGTTATCTGGCAGGTCGGGCAAGACTTACAAAACTCTTCCACTTCTTTGAATATGCTGGGCCAGTAAAACCGCTGTAGAATACATTCCTGAGTATTCTGCAGCCCCAAGTGACCCCCGAGAACGTGTTGGTGGGCTAGATCTAACACAAGCTTGCGATAAGCCTTGAGGCCACCAACTGTTCAATAGGCTCACCCCGTAGTTGGTTTACCCGATACAACATATCTTGATGAACCACAAAACGGGGAAACACTGACTCTGCCCCAGGTTGTTGTGGTTCACCATCTACTATTAACACATTTTCCGATGCGCAGGATAGGGTTGGGTCCCAACATTGAGCGGTACCAAAATTATCCCCGGAGACATTGAGGTCTGCCAATTCAGGACCCGGCAGCAAGTCCTCCACGTCTCTCACCATCACACTTAGCGGGGTTGTCTCCACTTCTTCCACCGAAGTGGCGGTCACCCCTACCGCTGGCCCTTCGGTCTCAGGTTCCCAGGGTTCTGGTCTCCGCCCTGAGCCAGGCCACTCTGCTAGGGTTACCCCTGTCTCATGGGTATCAGTCCCTCTCATAGCAGGCCACAGTGCCAGGAAGTCTCTCCCTATTATGAGTTCATAATGTAGATTTGTGGCGGCAGCCACCTGGTGGGTCCATCTACCGGCCACCGTGGTTGGAGCCACCTGCGCGGTGGGGTAGTCTTTTAAGTCTCCATGGATGCACATCACCCCAACTTTCAAGCCAGTATACTCAGTGGACTGCACCAGGGTAGCCCTTACTAGGGTCACCAGACTCCCTGAGTCCAGCAGAGCCTCTGCCGGAGTGTCTCCCACTTCCACCTGGCACAAGTGATCTAGAGACTCTGGTGTACCTGTTGCACACAGCCTCCTGGCATATAGCGAGCCACGGTAGTTATAGTTGGTGTCCATGGGCTCAACCCGATGGGGACAGTCAACCCTTACATGGCCAAGCTCCTGACACCGCCAGCAGACTATTGGAGCCAGGTCCGCCGTGGGTACATACCGGGCATGGGGTGGAGATTTCCGGGGTTTGCTGATCCCCCTCCCGACAGAACCCTCCTTTAGATTCCTGGTAGCTTTCATAGCATCTCAAGGGCATTGCCAGGATACACCTGACCAATCCAGTGCTGGAGAGGGTATGGCAAAGCCCTCCAGAACATATCAGCGCTAATAGTCTAACCAGCATGGCCGGGGGACTCAGCACATCAGGCTGTAGCCACTTTTGCAAGAGGTGGAGTAAGTCATAATACTGGGTCCTTGCAGGCTCAGCCAGCTTAAAACACCTCTGATGTACTAGCTGGGCCCGGACCAACACATTCACCCCCAGTTTTGCCAAAATCTCGCCCTTTTCTTTTTGGTAGTCTGCCCCTTGATCGTCCGGCAACTCTAAATACACCGCTGGGAATCGGATGCCAGGAATGGAGTGACGACCTTCCGCCCACTGGTCAAGGGGTAGCTTTTCCCTGATGGCCACTTTCTCGTACACTGCCAGGTAGGTTTCGATGTCGTCTGCGGGGGTTATCTTAGAAATCGCGGCACGGACTGCTTTGCGGGCATCGTGGACACTCGGGGTTGCTCCTGCTGTCTGCAAAGCTATTACGTGTTGTAGCAGCAACTGGTTAGTCTCCTGCTGCTGCTTATTAGCCTTCACGTTGCTGCAGGTTTGTCTCTCGCTGCTGCAGATTAGCCTCCAAGAGGGCCTTCCCAACTGCCTCCATTTTGTTGTGGGGCACTGGTTGTAATACAGCTGGTTTAATATACAACATAAAACCGTGCCAAATATCGGCGTTCACGCCAGCCTCACTGCTCTTGCCCGCATCTTCCATCAATTGTGGGGACTCGCTCTGGTAGACAGGATTAGTGGACGCAGTATAGAGGCAACAACACGTTCTTTGGATCAAACAGTTCAGTGTTTTATTCACACTTTAGGCAAGTGACAAAACAAGCAGTCATATTCAAACAAAAAGTTACCTTGCAGTGTTGGTGGTAATTCACACCATGCGGCAATTCTGCCTCTAAGAGTCCTTGCTGATAGCAGCACCAACCTATTTTCACGCCAAACAGGTAGCAAGCCTTCATCCAGACACAAGGCTCACAGATGCCAACACAGAGACATTGTTTCTGAGCCCAGCTGCCTATTTAAGGACAGCCAGGTGCTGCCAAAACCCGGACCGGCATTTAAAATCCAGTCCGGTATTTGACCTCATCTGGCTGTAAATCAGCCCAGCAGCACATGCTGGGAGGAAAATACCTGTTTTTCCAGACCAAACCTCTCACTGTGTCACAATATATATATATATATATATATATACACTGCTCAAAAAAATAAAGGGAATGCTTAAACAACACAATGTAACTCCAAGTCAATCACACTTCTGTGAAATCAAACTGTTTACTTAGGAAGCAACACTGAGTGAAAATCAATTTCACATGCTGTTGTGCAAATGGGATAGACAGCAGGTGGAAATTATAGGCAATTAGCAAGACACCCCCAATAAAGGAGTGGTTCTGCAGGTGGTGACGACAGACCATTTCTCAGTTCCTATGCTTCCTGGCTGATGTTTTGGTCACTTTTGAATGCTGGCGGTGCTTTCACTCTAGTGGTAGCATGTGACGGAGTCTACAACCCACACAAGTGGCTCAGGTAGTGCAGCTTATCCAGGATGGCACATCAATGCGAGCTGTGCCAAGAAGGTTTGCTGTGTCTGTCAGCGTAGTGTCCAGAGCATGGAGGCGCTACCAGGAGACAGGCCAGTACATCAGGAGACGTGGAGGAGGCCGTAGGAGGGCAACAACCCAGCAGCAGGACCGCTACCTCCGCCTTTGTGCAAGGAGGAACAGGAGGAGCACTGCCAGAGCCCTGCAAAATGACCTCCAGCAGGCCACAAATGTGCATGTGTCTGCTCAAACGGTCAGAAACAGACTCCATGAGGGTGATATGAGGACCCGACGTCCACAGGTGGGGGTTGTGCTTACAGCCCAACACCGTCCAGGACGTTTGGCATTTGCCAGAGAACACCAAGATTGGCAAATTCGCCACTGGCGCCCTGTGCTCTTCACAGATGAAAGCAGGTTCACACTGAGCACATGTGACAGACGTGACAGAGTCTTGAGACGCCGTGGAGAACGTTCTGCTGCCTGCAATATCCTCCAGCATGACCGGTTTGGCATTGGGTCAGTAATGGTGTGGGGTGGCATTTCTTTGGAGGGCCGCACAGCCCTCCATGTGCTCGCCAGAGGTAGCCTGACTGCCATTAGGTACCGAGATGAGATCCTCAGACCACTTGTGAGACCATATGCTGTTGCGGTTGGCCCTGGGTTCCTCCTAATGCAAGACAATGCTAGACCTCATGTGGCTGTAGTGTGTCAGCAGTTCCTGCAAGATGAAGGCATTAATGCTATGGACTGGCCCGCCCGTTCCTCAGACCTGAATCCTATTGAGCACATCTGGGACATCATGTCTCGCTCTATCCACCAACATCACGTTGCACCACAGACTGTCCAGGAGTTGGCAGATGCTTTAGTCCAGGTCTGGGAGGAGATCCCTCAGGAGACCGTCCGCCTCCTCATCAGGAGCATGCACAGGCGTTGTAGGGAGGTCATACAGGCACGTGAAGGCCACACACACTACTGAGCCTCATTTTGACTTGTTTTAAGGACATTACATCAAAGTTGGATCAGCCTGTAGAGTGTTTTTCCACTTTAATTTTGAGTGTGACTCCAAATCCAGACCTCCATGGGTTGAAAAATTTGATTTCCATTTTTTTTATTTTTGTGTGATTTTGTTGTCAGCACTTTCAACTATGTAAAGAACAAAGTATTTCAGAAGAATATTTAATTAATTCAGATCTAGGATGTGTTATTTTTGTGTTCCCTTTATTTTTTTGAGCAGTGTATATATACACTGCTCAAAAAAATAAAGGGAACACAAAAATAACACATCCTAGATCTGAATTAATTAAATATTCTTCTGAAATATTTTGTTCTTTACATAGTTGAATGTGCTGACAACAAAATCACACAAAAAAAAAATGGAAATCTAATTTTTTAACCCATGGAGGTCTGGATTTGGAGTCACCCTCAAAATTAAAGTGGAAAAACACACTACAGGCTGATCCAACTTTGATGTAATGTCCTTAAAACAAGTCAAAATGAGGCTCAGTAGTGTGTGTGGCCTCCACGTGCCTGTATGACCTCCCTACAACGCCTGTGCATGCTCCTGATGAGGTGGCGGACGGTCTCCTGAGGGATCTCCTCACAGACCTGGACTAAAGCATCTGCCAACTCCTGGACAGTCTGTGGTGCAACGTGTTTATCTGTTTGTTGCAGGGGGGCCTGGGGCCCACAAGTCCGTTTAATACAAAAGATAAAGGAGAAAAGGAAATAAAGCTATGCAATTAATAATAATTATATTATAATGGTGCGTTTTCTGGTTGGTTATCATAGGGGGGGTTACTTGACTACTACTTTCACATAGTAAGTTGATTTTCCTTCATTTCAGTAGTGCAGTCAGCTACACTAGGTGTGCGCTGCAGTCCTATCGTTATCTTGTCTACCTGTATTTAAAGGTAGTTATGGTAGGGGCCTTGTTTGTCATACTATTTACGCATGCTGCTGGGCAGAGGGTTAGACTGTGTTTTATCATGGCTGCGCCATTTTTCCACCTCATCCACAGGCACTAGATTGCCTGTTGGCGCTTCTAGTAGTTCTACTGTTCACGTATGGGGCTAGTTGGTACCTGCAGTCGGGCCCACTGTCATGGCATTTCCATTAAGGTATATGTCTTAAAAAAAATAATAATAATAAATAAAAATGGTGCGTAAAAAAAAAATAAGTAGTTTAAAAAAATATATAATTTATTTTAAAAAAAATAATAAAAAAATAAAAAAAATTATATATAGTTTTATTTTTATACGCAAGGTCTATCACGACTACAGGCTCGATTTCAAGTCCAGTCACGACTACAGGTAAATGATACAGTGTCTGTCACGACTACAGGCTCGATTTCAAGTCCAGTCACGACTACAGGTAAATGATGCAATGTCTGTCACGACTACAGACTCGATTTCAAGTCCTGTCACGACTACAGGCAACGGAGCAATGTCTGTCACGACTACAGACTCAATGTCAAGTTCTGTCACGACTTCAGGCAACAGGGCTAGTTGGTATCTGCAGTCAGGCCCACTGTCATGGCATTTCCATTAAGGTATATGTTTAAAAAATAAATAAAAATGGTGCGTTTAAAAAAAATCTAAAAATAATTATAAATTAAAAAAAAAAATATATATATATATATAAATAAATAAAATAGAACAAAAAAATAATAATATATATATATATATATATATATATATACACTGCTCAAAAAAGTAAAGGGAACACAAAAATAACACATTCTAGATCTGAGTTAATTAAATATTCTTCTGAAATACTTTGTTCTTTACATAGTTGAAAGTGCTGACAACAAAATCACACAAAAATAAAAAAATGGAAATCAAATTTTTCAACCCATGGAGGTCTGAATTTGGAGTCACACTACAGGCTGATCCAACATGTAATGTCCTTAAAACAAGTCAAAATGAGGCTCAGTAGTGTGTGTGGCCTCCACGTGCCTGTATGACCTCCCTACAACGCCTGTGCATGCTCCTGATGAGGTGGCGGACGGTCTCCTGAGGGATCTCCTCCCAGACCTGGACTAAAGCATCTGCCAACTCCTGGACAGTCTGTGGTGCAACGTGACGTTGGTGGATAGAGCGAGACATGATGTCCCAGATGTGCTTAATTGGATTCAGGTCTGGGGAACGGGCGGGCCAGTCCATAGCATCAATGCCTTCGTCTTGCAGGAACCGCTGACACACTCCAGCCACATGAGGTCTAGCATTGTCTTGCATTAGGAGGAACCCAGGGCCAACCGCACCAGCATATGGTCTCACAAGGGGTCTGAGGATCTCATCTCGGTACCTAATAGCAGTCAGGCTACCTCTGGTGAGCACATGGAGGGCTGTGTGGCCCTCCAAAGAAATGCCACCGCACACCATTACACACCATTACTGACCCAATGCCAAACCGGTCATGCTGGAGGATATTGCAGGCAGCAGAACGTTCTCCACGGCGTCTCAAGACTCTGTCACGTCTGTCACATGTGCTCAGTTTGAACCTGCTTTCATCTGTGAAGAGCACAGGGCGCCAGTGGCGAATTTGCCAATCTTGGTGTTCTCTGGCAAATGCCAAACGTCCTGCACGGTGTTGGGCTGTAAGCACAACCCCCACCTGTGGACGTCGGGCCCTCATATCACCCTCATGGAGTCTGTTTCTGACTGTTTGAGCAGACACATGCACATTTGTGGCCTGCTGGAGGTCATTTTGCAGGGCTCTGGCAGTGCTCCTCCTGTTCCTCCTTGCACAAAGGCGGAGGTAGCGGTCCTGTTGCTGGGTTGTTGCCCTCCTACGGCCTCCTCCACGTCTCCTGATGTACTGGCCTGTCTCCTGGTAGCGCCTCCATGCTCTGGACACTACGCTGACAGACACAGCAAACCTTCTTGGCACAGCTCGCATTGATGTGCCATCCTGGATAAGCTGCACTACCTGAGCCACTTGTGTGGGTTGTAGACTCCGTCTCATGCTACCACTAGAGTGAAAGCACCGCCAGCATTCAAAAGTGACCAAAACATCAGCCAGGAAGCATAGGAACTGAGAAATGGTCTGTGGTCACCATCTGCAGAACCACTCCTTTATTGGGGGTGTCTTGCTAATTGCCTATAATTTCCACCTGTTGTCCATCCCATTTGCACAACAGCATGTGAAATTGATTGTCACTCAGTGTTGCTTCCTAAGTGGACAGTTTGATTTCACAGAAGTGTGATTGACTTGGAGTTACATTGTGTTGTTTAAGTGTTCCCTTTATTTTTTTGAGCAGTGTATATATATATATATATATATATATATATATTTTTTTTTAGTTTTATACGCAAGGTCTGTCACGACTACAGGCTCGGTTTTAAGTCTTGTCACGACTACAGGCAATGGGGCAATGTCTGTCATGACTACAGACTCGATTTCAAGTCCTGTCACGGCTACAGGCAAACGATGCAATGTCTGTCACGACTACAGACTCGATTTCAAGTCCTGTCATGACTACAGGCAACAATACAATGTCTGTCACGACTACAGACTTGATTTCAAGTTCTGTCACGACTTCAGGCATTGGGGCTATGTCTGTCACGACTACAGACTCGATTACTAGTCCTGTCACGATTACAGGCAACAGGGCTATGTCTGTCACGACTACAGACTAGTTTACTAGTCCGGTCACGATTACAGGCAACAGTGCAATGTCTGTCACGACTACAGACTCAATGTGAAGTCCTGTCACGACTACAGGCAACATTCCAATGTCTGTCTTGACTACAGATTCGATTTGTAGTCCTGTCACGACTACAGGAGCAGCATTGATACGTCTGTCACATCTTCAGACTCGATTTCTAGTTCCGTCATGACTACAGGCTCAGCATGTTAAGCTACCACGACTGTAGTCCTAGTCCACGGTCATTAGTCCTGTCACGTCTACAGGATCGGTGTATAGTGGTTCACAACTATAGTTGACGTGTATTTAGTCTCGGTTGTACGTGGCGGTTGTCTTTACATCATTCATTCTAAGGTGTAGGTATATTGTTATTCAGGGTCTGCACGGTGCTTGTCAATTAGGGTGCTAGTTTGGTCTCTTGATTTATTTATCTCTTTTAGTAGAGATGTCTCAAGAGTTTCTCGCTGAGGGCTCATCCTCCTCTTGCGACAGCGGTGATCTGCAATCAGTACATGGTGCTGTATCATCGTTGAGGTCATGGACCTTCCCCTAATTGACTGCAGAATTAGTTAAGAGGAATCCGTTCTCAGCCTCAGCTAGAAAGGCAGTACTTTACCGTCTTCTCTACAGATCGGCTGCATCAAGCCAGGAAGTGGTATCCATGAATACCATCCAGACTTCACTTACGCAGCTACGCGCTGTCATTTATACGATGGCTTTTTCAATGTCTGACATTCAAGGCTAGACTGGACAGTCCTAGCCAGTACTGCTGCTTCTGGCTTGATGGGGCAGACACCGACACCAGTTTATGCTCCTGGTGACGCTAGATTGAATAGAAAGCTCAATGTTGCAGAGTTGGTGTTGGCCTTTAGCTTGTTTGGGGACGTGGGTTGTACGCTTAGCCCACTTAGGAGGGAGGACTTAGACCTCTATATGTTTTAAGTGGTAAACTTGGGATACAAATATGGTGGTACTGCATTCTACGACTATCACCGCTCATTTTCGGCTTAGGCAGCAGCTGCTCTTGCTCAGTGTCAACATACCGTTGATTGGTCTATTATTGATACGGAGCTATTTTGTCACCATTTTGTGGGAATTAAAGCCCCAACCTGTAAGCTTTGTAACTCCTACACCATACTGCTGGGTGGTGTTCTAATATTAACTACACAACGGAACCATTCCCAGTCTAGCGCTGTTCCGAGCCAGTCAGTTAGCAGGGTAGTCTCCGGGGTGGATAAGTTGGGTCGGTCCATTAAATATTTAGGTAAACCACAAATTTGTAACAATTTCTATTATTCTGCGTGCAACTACAGCCAGTATAGATTGTTGCATTTGTGTGCTATTGCTTTAGGGCCCACCCCGAGTTTCTTGCCCTTAAAGGGGGAATAATCCTGCATGACTAAGCGTGGTGAATGTGGAACTCCTTAGTTGTCACTTAGCCGCTCATCCAGACCCAGCTTGGGTACAGTTTGTGCTCAACGGCTTAGTTTTCATACAGGTATGCTCGCCCTCCCTCAATCTCCATACGAGTCCACGAGTCTTATCACGCCTACAGGCACGATATTACGAAGTCCGGCACCACTACAGACACGAGGTTATGAGTCCTATCAAGACTGCAGGCATGATATTACAAAGTCTGTCACGACTACAGACATGAGGTTACGAGTCCTGTCACGACTACAGGCACGATCATAAGTCCTGTC
Organism: Bufo bufo; assembly: GCF_905171765.1. Lineage (NCBI taxonomy): Eukaryota > Metazoa > Chordata > Amphibia > Anura > Bufonidae > Bufo > Bufo bufo. The sequence goes on from NC_053394.1 coordinate 177,642,014, forward strand.
ACGACAGGCGCGAGATTACGAACCCTGTTACTTCGACAGGTACAAGGCTAGTAAGCTGGTAATGGCCACAGGCACTGTGGTCTCAGCGGTCCAGTCACGATTACAACATGCAACGCAGCAGCAATGTTGGTCCTGACAGGACTATAGCCATGGTTGTTAGTTGATTGGCGCAGGATATAGGCACGGTTTCGATATCCACGGCTACTGGCACGGTTTCGGTAGCTGGTCACGTTACAGGCTTTAGGTAGCACGGGTTCTTTAAAGAGGTCTCGAGTAGGCCCAGGGTAAGGTCAGTTAAATATAAAACGAAGAATAAAAAAAAAAAAAAAAGTGGCTGTCATCCTTATGTAGGGTAGATCTGGTTCGAAACAGATAATGTCATTTGTGAGGAGGTTCGTTTGGCTGTCTTTACAACATAATTTTCACTTCATTTACACACGTATTAGTGGGCAGTGTTATGTCGCAGCGGATGCTCTATTCCGGCTTAATCTTCAACTCTCTTTTCTGGTTTTCCGGGAGCAGATCGTTTGCCAACGCCAACTCCTCGTCATTTCCAGTTGCTGATGGATTAGTGGCACATCTCGGTGTAGCCTGAAGCCTTATGGTTAAATCATTGTCCACTAATACCCTTAGGACATATAAGACGGTCTGGCACTTGTTTAGTAATGAAGCATACCTACCCACCTGCAGCACAAGGGCCTATAACTTACCTACTCGCATTTGTTGCCTTTTGCCACTCTCATCTACATTTGGCCCATAGCACTATTAAACTGTACCTCGCTGGTATTCAACATTATTGTATTGCCAGTATCGTCTTTGTTCTCAGCCCATCCCGTTAAGGTGTTATTGAAGGGTTAAGAAACGACCCACTCGGCAGCCTTTCTGGCAGCATGGTTAGGTCTTTATCAGACATGTTGCAGAATAAACCATTTGGTCGGCATATCAGCTTACTAATTAAAACAGCCATGTACTTGGCTTTCTATGGGTTCCTCAGGCCGGGTGAGTTTACCTTTGCCACTACATCTATAAATTACTTTCGGAAGAGTCAGTTGCGCTGCAGTAGCTCTTGCTATACCCTTACCTTAGAAGCTTGCAAGACGCCCGGCCGGGGTCTAGTATTTACCATCGGTAATAAGTGGCGCACGGTGAAGGTATTACATGAATGGTTGTAGTTTATCGAGGCTGAGCCGGCTGTTTCCCCCTTGTTTAGGTTGGGGGCCGCACCTTTGAATATTCAAACATTCCTGTAGTTTATCCGCATATTGTTGGCCAATTCAGGAACTAACCTTTTGTTAATTGCAGGTCATTCGTTTCGTATCGGCGCAGCTTCGGCTGCTTCTGAACATAGTGTACCGGTTCATGTCATTTAAAAACTGGGTTGATGGAATTCTGCTCACTATACTTGTTATGTTCCAGATTCTCACAGTGAACTGTCACTTGCTTTTCGTGTTTTGGTCATGTAATTATGTGTCATGGATATACATTTTGCTATATCTATGGTCTGTTATTTTTGGCCCCTTTAGGCTGCCCTTCTACAGCAGTTCCAGCATAATCCTGCTGCTAGTAGGTTGAGTCAGGTAGGGTGTGTTCTTACATGAGCCGATCCGAGCACAAGTGTTAAGCAATTGTAAATTGCTGTGTTTGTGAGAGGGGAGGCGGGGCCCTACAGCCTTCTTTTACCTGCAGGCACACAGCCACAGGTGCGGTACGTCGACGTTACATCCCTCCCAAAACGCCCCCCCCCCCCCTTTTTCTCAGGGCACTTCATATTAGGGTTGCCCCCTTTAGGCTGCCCTTCTACAGCAGTTCCGTCATAATCCTGCTGCTAGTAGGTTGAGTTAGGTAGGGTGTGTTCTTACATGAGCCGATCCGAGCACAAATATATATATATATATATATATATATATATATATATACACATATATACTGTATTTTTCTGCGTATAAGACTACTTTTAAACACATGAAAATCTTCTCAAAAGTCGGGGTTTGTCTTATATGCCGGTATATGGCGTGCTGAAACTTACTTCCTAGCCGGACTGGAGAAGCTGTCCTTCTCCAGCTTCAGGGACAGGCGCCCTCTAGCTGAGCCACCATGCACTGCATCCCAGCCAGCCGCTCCTGAAGCAGCCCCCTCTCCCTGCTCTCAGTGGTTTTCTCGTGCTGGCAGTATCACATTGTGTACTACCGCTCAGATCGTCTTGAAGACAGGGAGGGCTGGGCAGGCAGGGAGAGCTGACCCACCCAATCCAAGCAGGCTTTGTATGCAGTGTGCACAGAAAATATCGGTACATCGCTTGCTGTGATTGGTTGGTTGTTGTATACTGGGTTGGATTGGCGATTCTGAGGGAGGGCAGGGGGAAGCAGGAGAATCTGCACTTCAGCCAATTCTAATGTTGGAACGGTGGATCTCTAATGAAGTTTGGTCTGCATCTTATCTGTGGTGAAAAAACAGAGTCTATCTAGGGAGCAGATACATGTGGTGGTGAATCACCAGTATCTGTACCAGTTCATACAGTACAGCACCAGTACATACAGTACAGTATACAAATGGCTAACAGTTCTATCCCCATCATGGCTCTACAAGCAAGAAGAAAGAAATATGAAGCCAGTTTAAAACTTAAAGTTGTAAACTTTGCCATGGAACATAATAACTGCGCTGCTGCAAGACAATGTGGTGTAACAGAAAAGATGGTTCGGGACTGGAAAGCAAATGAAAAAGCATTAAAGAGTATGCCAAGGGGTAAGTGTGCATTAAGAGGCACCCCACATTGGCCAGAACTCGAAAAACATGTAGCAGACATGGTGAATGAGTATCGCTAAAACAGTTATGTAGTGACACGAAATAAGATATGTTTGTTTGCACTTCAGTGGGCCAAATGTAACCCAGATCACAGCAACAGATTTAAGGCCACTGTATCCTGGTGTACTAGATTCTTGGAAAGGCATAATACGGTACTGAGGCAAAAGACGAGAATTGCACAACAATTACCTGCAGATCTTGATGCCAAAGTAAATAGCGTTGGAGGGGTAGTCTTATACGGCGAGTATAGCCCAAACCCTATATTTTAACTGGAAAAGTTGGGGGTCGTCTTATACGCCGGAAATTATGATATATTGTTGTAGATAAGTGTAAAAACTGCAGCGCTCACCTGTAAGACTTCTTGGACGGCTCTATATACTGTATAGAGTGGCCAGAAGTTCTGTTTCTGGGTTGGCTAGTGTGGCCTATTAGAGCCAGTGGCGTGGTTTAGCAGGTCGGCGGCGTGGTCTTAGTGTAGAGGGGTGGTGGTGAGGGGAGATGGACTGAGCAGCCACCCCAGTACAGGGGCTAAAAAGGTTCTTACAGTTTCTGACAGTAATCAGCTGTTTGTAGACTCGAACAAGCAGCTGATTCCTGTCACAGTTGGAACAAGGAGCGGCCATTGTAAAGAGCAGACTGCACATGCTCTGCTCTTATGCCTCATTCACACATCAGTGTTTTGGTCAGTGATTTCCAGCCAAAACCAGGTGCGACTCTAAACACAGAACAGGTGCAGATCTTTTCCTTATACCTTATGTCTGTGGAGGCTCCAATCCTGGTTTCGGTTCACAATCACTGATGGAAATCACTGACCAAAACACTGACGTGTGAATGAGACTTACAAAGTAGTAAGAACAGCCAGGGCCGTTTGAAGGCATTTGGGGGCCCCAAGCAAAATAGACATGGAGGCCCCCCCCTCCACGCCCTCCCCACCTTACGCACGCAAAGCCTACAGGAACCACAGTATAGCCATACAGTTTAAGTTCACCCACACTTTATATAAATAAAAAAGGAGGTTTACAGTGCAAATACTGCTGTTGCATTTAATGTGCATGAAATTTGAACATTTTCAACAAATGTCCTACTTACTCTCCCTTTTTTTTTTTACTCCCTACCCTACCTTAGATAAGTTCCTAAGTTAATTCAGCCCTCCGGCTCCTTCCCTGGACCTTGTAGCGTGGCCGAGCTCCTCGCTCTCTACCTCCAGTCCTGGCTGTCACTCAGTGCGACCGGGAACCGCGTGGTACAGGTCAGGAGATTCAGTTTCCTGTTCCGGCCGCGGCCGGACTAAAAGGAAGTGAGCACTCAGTGTACACTTCCTGTCAGTCCGGCCGGGAACAGGAAACTGAATCCCCTGTTCCTGTACCGCGCGGTACCCGGCCGGACTGAGTGACAGCCAGGAGGTAGAGGAGGAGAGCTCGGCCACGCTACAGAGCAGCAGTCAGCAGAGGAGGAACTCGGGAGGTAACCAGGAGTGCTGCAGCTGCCTGAGCAGGGGCGTAGCTAGAAATGCATGGGCCCCATAGCAAAAAAATTTATGGGCCCCCCCCCCGTGCCATCCACAGATCCCCCTCCCCTAAACAGTGCCATCCACAGATCTCCCCCCTAAACAGTGCCATCCACAGATCCCCCCCTAAACAGTGCCATCCACAGATCCCCCTAAACAGTGCCATCCACAGATCCCCCCTAAACAGTGCCATCCACAGATCCCCCCTAAACAGTGCCATCCACAGATCCCCCTAAACAGTGCCATCCACAGATCCCCCCTCCCCTAAACAGTGCCATCCACAGATCTCCCTCCCCTAAACAGTGCCATCCACAGATCTCCCCCCTAAACAGTGCCATCCACAGATCTCCCCCTAAACAGTGCCATCCACAGATCCCCCTCTAAACAGTGCCATCCACAGATCCCCCCTCCCCTAAACAGTGCCATTAACTACTTTAACTTTAATCATTGCTCATTGCTGAGCTCTTTACTTGGATTATTTGGATATCTTACTTTGTCTTAGCTCCGGTAATAGCAGGCAGTGCGGGGGGCGGCGCTCAGTCACTGACGTCACGCGCCTGCGCCGCCTAGTGGGAGGAGCAGGCGCGTGACATCAGTGAGTGAGCGAGCGCCGCCCCCCGCACTGCCTGCTATTACCGGAGCTAAGACAAAGTAATAATATCCAAATAATCCAAGTAAAGAGCTCAGCAATGAGCAATGATTAAAGTTAAAGTAGTTACTGATTAGTTTATAAATATACTGCTGTGAGCGGCGTGGCCCTGTATATTCTAACCCCCAGGCAAGCATCCCCGTCACCATGGGAACGCCTGGGGGTTAGAATATACCATCGGATCTTCTGAGTTACTCAGTGGCCTGGCTGGAAGTTGGCCCCGGGCCAGCTCGGGGCCCCAAGCAATTGCTTGTTTTGCCTGTCTGTTAGCGACGGGCCTGAGAACAGCGTAGGTGCAGCTACACTGCTGGCATGGACGAGCTTGATCTGAAGCTCCTCCATGGCACGTTCAGCCATGGATGAACAGAGCTGCAGGGCTCAGGGAGCGTGGCTTAAAATTGAAGAAAAGCAGGCAGATGTGTTTAATAAAGTATATTAGGAACTCAGTAGTGGAAAGTACTTAAAGGGGGTGGCCACTCACTAACTTTAATTTGTCAGCTGCTGACCACTGTAACAAGCAGCAATGGTGCATGTGGTCACCTCATTAAATGTGCCTCCTGCTCTGTCGTGTCCCGCCATGCTTGTTCTGTTTTTTTACTCTCCATGATCATGACATTATACAGCACACGCATTGCACATACATAGGTCTGCAGTATGGACATTATACTCACATAAACAGCTTTGCAGTACACATTATACACACAGCTCAACAGCACACACCTTATCCACACACAGCTCTGCTGCATATGCATGCATACACCCAAAAGCAGTACTTGGTAGATACACATGGCTCTGCTGCATATGAATGCACACACACACAGCTCTTCTTCTTACACATATAAAGTAACACATCTTTAACCCCTTCCCGCCCATCGTAGTACTATTATGGCGCGCTGATCGGGCGGGTGCAGGAGCTGCGCCTGCCCGATCAGCGGCGGGGTCCGGCTGTCACTGATAGCCGGACCCCTGCTGTATGCACCGGCATAGGTGAAAACACCGATTTTTTCTCACTAAAATGTGCATCCCATAGTCCAAAAAAAAATACAGTATACAGGGTGGGCCATTTATATGGATACACCTTAATAAAATGGGAATGGTTGGTGATATTAACTTCCTGTTTGTGGCACATTAGTATATGTGAGGGGGAAACTTTTTAAGATGGGTGGTGACCATGGCGGACATTTTAAAGTCGGCCATTTTGAATCCAACTTTTGTTTTTTCAATAGGAAGAGGGTCATGTGACACATCAAACTTATTGGGAATTTCACAAGAAAAACAATGGTGTGCTTGGTTTTAACGTAACTTTATTCTTTCATGAGTTATTTACAAGTTTCTGACCACTTATAAAATGTGTTCAATGTGCTGCCCATTGTGTTGGATTGTCAATGCAACCCTCTTCTCCCACTCTTCACACACTGATAGCAACACCGCAGGAGAAATGCTAGCACAGGCTTCCAGTATCCGTAGTTTCAGGTGCTGCACATCTCGTATCATCTGAAGGCAATCGTCTATGCTGTGAAGATACGAGATGTGCAGCACCTGAAACTACGGATACTGGAAGCCTGTGCTAGCATTTCTCCTGCGGTGTTGCTATTAGTGTGTGAAGAGTGGGAGAAGAGGGTTGCATTGACAATCCAACACAATGGGCAGCACATTGAACACATTTTATAAGTGGTTAGAAACTTGTAAATAACTCATGAAAGAATAAAGTTACATTAAAACCAAGCACACCATTGTTTTTCTTGTGAAATTCCCAATAAGTTTGATGTGTCACATGACCCTCTTCCTAAAAACAAAAGTTGGATTCAAAATGTCCGACTTCAAAATGGCCGCCATGGTCACCACCCATCTTGAAAAGTTTCCCCCCTCACATATACTAATGTGCCACAAACAGGAAGTTAATATCACCAACCATTCCCATTTTATTAAGGTGTAGCCATATAAATGGCCCACCCTGTATATCAATCTGCTCTGCTCCTCCTGCTCTATAACATACTGCCTGCAGACTGCATTGCATTTAAAATGTGACAAGTTAATTTTTAATATACTTCAGTGCAGGGGACAAGCATCACAACGGTTACAGTGCTTGCGCTCCCACTTTGGATAAGTAACATACAAAGTGTTACATAGCATAGCACTGGAGCTCAATGGAGCACTCCACTGCTGAAACATAGTGCTGTGAGCACAAGAAAATGCATACCTAAAGGGGTATTCCGGTTGTTTCAAGTTATACTCTATCCACAGGTCGGTAGATCTGTGGTCCTACCACTGAGACGCCCCCCCCGAAATGAGTGGAGCGGCTGATTGCACATGTGTGCAGCTGCTCCATTCATCTCTATGGGAATTCTGGTGATAGACGAGTAAGGGACTCCCATAGAAATGAATGGAGTGGCTGCAGTGGTAGAACCCCCACCGATGTAATAGTTATTCCCTATCCTATGGATAGGGGGTAATGTGAAACAACCAGAATACCCCTTTAAAACCATCAAAAGTTTCAGTGCAGAATTATATACATTGTAGTAACACTCAACCACATTTTTTACTTCTTTCCCTTTTCTTATTTGCTTTCTTTGAACATAAATAAACACCCTGGTGACAGTTTGTAAAGTACAAACTGTAGAACACGGCATTACACAAGTACTGGCAAAGACAATGACTGGACAGGCGATACTGAATGTTCAGAAGTCCAAAAGTCTTGGTTATGTACAGACACCTATGCAAGTGACAATGGCAATTTGTGGTGCCTGTCAGACATCATTTTTTGATCATGCTGAAAACTTGGTCAGTAAACATGGATATTGTAGCCTGCCCTGGCCTAATGGTAAAAATATTATACCCATTAACGTCCAATGCATATATCCAGTGCTGTGAATGCTTTTATCAGTAATTTACAGATTTGTACTTTTGAGATGTGTTAATGTTCTGGTTCATGCAAAAAGACCTAACTTATCCATCTCAATCTTTGTGTAAAACATTTCCTTTATTCTAAATCGGCAAATAGCTATAATAATTACTATATTAATCAAGTGTTGGTAATAATAAAATGTAAAATGTGTTCATTTTCAATGTGAATGTCTATTATAGGAGCCAGCACCATATTACTGGGGGATGAGCTGGGAAGTACAGAGCATCTACTGGCGGAGAATGGATTCTTACGAATTTTCAATGCCTTACTGATTTTCAAGCACAAAGTCAGTTCCAGTCAACATCACATACAAGGTCATATACACTGCCCGTCCCAAAAGAAAGTCGCCACCAAAAATATTTAGTTGGACCGCCTTTAGCTTTGATTACGGCACGCATTCGCTGTGGCATTGATTCGATAGGCTTCTGCAATGTCACAAGATTTATTTCCATCCAGTGTTGCATACATTTTTCACCAAGATCTTGCACTGATGATGGTAGAGTCTGACTGCTGCGCAAAGCCTTCTCCAGCGCATCCCAAAGATTCTCAATGGGGTTAAGGTCTGGACACTGTGGTGGCCAATCCATGTGTAAAAATGATGTCTCATGCTCCCTGAACCATTCTTTCACAATTTGAGCCCGATGAATCCTGGCATTGTCATCTTGGAATATACCCATGCCATCAGGGAAGAAAAAAATCCATTGATGGAATAACCTGGTCATTCAGTATGTTCAGGTAGTCAGCTGACCTCATTCTTGGAGCACATACTGTTGCTGAACCTAGACCTGACCAACTGCAGCAAGCCCAGAACATAGCACTGCCCCCACAGGCTTGTATAGTAGGCACTAGGCATGATGGGTGCGTCACTTCATCTGCCTCTCTTTTTACCCTGATGCGCCCATCACTCTGGAACAGGGTAAATCTGGACTCATCAGACCACATGACCTTCTTCCATTGCTCCAGAGTCCAATCTTTATGCTCCCTAGCAAACTGAAGCCTTTTTTTCTGGTTTGCCTCACTGATTAGTGGTTTTCTTACAGCTATACAGCTGTTCAGTCCCAATCCCTTGAGTTCCCTTCACATTGTGCGTGTAGAAATGCTCTTACTTTCACTATTAAACATAGCCCTGAGTTCTACTGTTGTTGTTTTTTTATTTCACCAAACATTTAAGTGATTGCCGATAACGATTATTCAGGATTCCCCCCCACATTTCTTCCTCGAATACGATGGGTCCCCACTATCCTTCCAGTTTTTAATAATGCGTTGGACAGTTCTTAACCCAATTTTAGTAGTTTCTGCAATCTCCTTAGATGTTTTCTCTGCTTGATACATGCCAATGATTTGACCCTTCTCAAACAGACTAACATCTTTTCCAGAACCACAAGATGTGTCTTTCGACATGGTTAATTAAGAAATGAGAAGCAACTCATTGCACCAGTTGGGGTTAAATAACTTGTTGCCATCTGAAAGATAATCCCCCATGCAGAAATTATCCAATAGGAGGCTCAAAAATATTTGCTTAGTTAAATCCAGGTGGCGACTTTTTTTTTTGGACAGGCAGTGTAGAATGTAAATGAATATATAGCTGTTCATAGACATAAGACAGCTGTCGACCAAACTGACATTCAGCTAAAGCTTTTCTAATTTCCACAAATCAGCCTATCATTCACATGAAGGAAGGGGTAAAAAGGCGCTACCATACAATTCTGATGCTACCAGGTAAACAGAGGATGGGCACGGCACGGCAGGTAAAAAAAATCCTGCCTTGTTTACCCCCAAATAATACTTCTTAAAAATCTCATGCCTATTGTCAGCTATGGTCCCAAGCTGGGCCAAGAAGTGTTATTATAATTTTAAAACCGCTTTAAAACCCACATTTACACCCAAAAACCTACAAGCGGAAACGTCAGTGGGTGAACATTAAAAGTCATGTACACCTTCTGAGGCAATTTTTGTTTATGATTTCATTTTACTTATTTTTGGCTAAAAATAATATTTTCAATTGGCCTTTATTAAAAATACTGAGCCGTTCTGTCACAAAGGGTTAACAGTTTTTTCTAACTTTGTGCCAGTTATCTAATAACCCTCATCTCTAAATTACGAAGAGGTCATAAACACTTATTTAAGCCACAATTATATCAGTAAGATAAGAACCGAGCTTTAATGAGTGTTTATAATGTCAGAGATAAGGAAAAGAGAGAAAATTATGGAAAAGAGAGAAAATTACACCAACTGAAAAACAATAATTGCTCTTAACGGTAATTGTTTTCTTGAAACCCCCACCACACCTCAGTGATTATAATAAATCAAACTCCGGAGGTGTGCCAACCACCAAGCAAGAAGGATTAAAGGACAGAACACAACATGAATAGTGGAAAGAGTAGAATCTATCCGGTAGTTCCTCTAAATTTATTTTTTTATTAGGGAGGAAAATTTTTGGGGTGCCATCATGGGTTTTAAGAAAAACAACTACCGGTATGAGTATTTATTGTTTTCCCCACACCCATGACGGCACACATGCGAGACTAAACTATAAACCAAACAAAAATTAGGGGGGGGGGGGGGGGGGGGGGGGGGGGACTACGGCTTGTAGAACTTTCCTCCCAAAGGTTGCATCTGAGTCAAGATGCAGCCTGTAATGTCTGAAAAAAGTATGGGCAGAGCTCCTGGTAGCGGCTCTACATATCTGGGCCAGAGAAGCATCTGCCCTCTCTGCCCAAGAGGTCGCAATGGCCCCGATAGAATGAGCCCCAAACCCCCTTGGAGGGGGCAGACTAAGGGAATAATAAGCAAGAGAAATTGCATTCTTCACCCATCTAGCAATAATGCTAGTGGAAACCTTGCAGCCCCTACACTTTCCCTGAAACTGGATTAGGAGATTTTCATCTATCCTCCAAGGAGAAGTGGAATCTAGGTAAAAAAAGCAGACACCTCCTAATATCTAGGCAATACATTTTTCTTCTGACAGATTAGCTGGATTTGGGCAAAGGGAGGGAGGAACCACATCCTGACTTCTGTGAAAATCTGAGACCACTTTCGGCTGGAAAGATGGAATTGGTCTGATGATAACTATCCTCCAAAAAAGTGGTATAGGGAGGGAAAGCAGAAAATGCTGGAATCTCAGAAACTCGTCTAGCAGAGGTTATTGCTAGAAGGAAGGCCATTTTAAAGGAGAGCATTTTAATAGAAATCTCATTTAATGGTTCAAACGGCTTCTGAGATAGGGCCGAAAGAACCATATTCAAATCCCAGGGAGGAGACAATGGTCTTAAAGAAGGATGTAACCTAAAGGCTGCTGACAAGAATCTTTTAATCCACGGATGATCAGCTAATCTATAATAAAAAAAATAACTTAGGGCAGCTACCTGAACTTTTAGTGTGGAAGCTTTAAGATTCCCATCTAGCACTGCTTGCAAAAAATCCAGGATTCTTGGCATTTGTGGAGATTTAAAGGGATCTGGGCTTTGACCTAGGAATGTAGAAAAAATAATTCCAAATTTTAATATATTTTTAGAGGTAACCGCCTTTCTACTTTTTAGCAAGGTGGAAACCACCTTGTCCAACAATCCCCTTCCTGACCATACCTCCCTTTCAAAATCTATGCTGAAAGCTGAAGAACTTCTAGGCTGGGATGAACTAGTGACCCTGGTAAAGAAGGTCCTTTCTCAATGGTAGGGTCCACTGATGCTGTACTGCCAACCTCAGAAGATTCGAATACCAGGACCTCTTGGGCCACTTTGGAGCAATCAGGATAACCGAGGCCTTCTCTCTCTCTATTTTCTTCACTACTTGTGGGATGAGGCAAATTGGAGGGAAGGCGTACCCCAATTCTTGGCTCCAGTCCTGAGCTAACCCATCCACTGCTGATGGGCTGTCCAAATGATTGAGGGAGAAACATTTCTCTACCTTCCTGTTGGCTCTTGAGGCAAAAAAGTCCACTGTAGGAAGACCGTACCTCTGAACTATCTGTAAAAAAAAATTTTTTGTTTAGACACCATTTGCCCTGTCTTATGGAAACTCGACTGAGGAAGTCCGCTATAACATTCTCCTTCTCCTTCAGATGTACCGTTGCAAGGAAAAGCATTTTTCTCTCTGCAATACAAAAGATCTCCTGGCATAGATGTAGGAGGGAAGAGACTCTCGTTCCTCCTTGACGGTTTATGTAGGCCACCACTGCTGAATTGTTCGAATAGAACACAATCTTTCTGTTTATTATTTCTGGAAGCGCCACCGTCAGTGCCCTCTCTACTGCTTTTAACTCTTTGAAATTGGAGGATGCTTTCCTCATATTCAGATCCCACCTCCCTTGCCATTATCTGTTTTGGGAGTGGGCTCCCCAACTCCAAGGGCTGGTGTCTGTGGTAATTATGGCCTGGTCTGGAAATGTCCATGGCACTCCTGCTGATAGATTTTTTGGTATCTTCCACCACAACAGGGAGCGTCTTGCCTTTGAGAAAAGGTGGAATTTTTGATCCAAAGAATATGGGGAGCCGTCCCAGGATCTTAGGATGTCCGCTTGAAGATCTCTGGAGTGGATCTGTGCATAAGGTACTGCTGGGATTGCTGATATCATATGCCCTAACACTGCCATTGCTTCCCTGAAAGTACAGTGGTAGGACAGGAAGACTGACCATATTTGCTCCCTAATCGCCTCTCTCCTTTGAAGTAGAAGGAAACTTTGTAATCAAGAGTACAACTGAATTCCCCAAAAAATGCTAATTTGAGAAGGAATCAGATTAGATTTTTTCCAATTGATTATCCATCCTAGGTTTTCTAAAGTGGAGCAGAGGAATTTAATCTTTTTCTAGTCCTTCTTTTGACTGAGAGATTATCAAAAAATTGTCCAGTAATTTCTGACTGTCTTCAAAAGGCCGCTAATTCTGCTACCACTTTGGTGAAGACTCTTGGAGCCTGTGCTATACCAAAGGGAAGCGCCCTGTACTGGAGATGCAGCAACTTCCCCTAAATCCAAACTGCTGTTCTTAAAAACTTGTGGGAGGAGGAATGGATTGGGATGTGGTAATACGCGTCCTCCAGATCCAGGCTTGCCATCCAGCAATCCTGGAAGAGGAGGCTCACAGTTGTTTTTATCGTCTCCATATGAAATTTCTTGTAGACCAGAAATTTGTTCAGTTTCTTCAGATTTGAAATAACCCTGAACATACAATTTGGTTTCTTCACCAAAAAAAAGGGGAATAGAATCCCTTGCCCCTCTCTGTCTTGGGAACTGAACAAACTACTCCCTTGTCTAAGAAGGAAAAAATCTCTGCTTCCAAAACTTTCCTTTTTTCCAGATTTTTGGGGCGAACTGTCTGAGTGAAAAAAATTTTTAGGCGAGAAAGGAACTCCAGCCGAAATCCGTTTTCTATTACACTTAGGATCCATTTGTTCTGAGAAATGGACCCCCAGGCTAGGAAGAACTGAGACAGTCTTCCGCCCACCTGACTTTAGGGCATCATTGGGATTTGTCTTTTGATTTGTTTTCCTGGGTTTTAAACAAAATCCCCCCCCCCCCCCCAGATCTTTTAGGAAATTTTTCTCTCTCACTTCTATTATTTTGCCTACCCCTCTGTTTTTTAAAACTGGCCTGGTGTTTACGAAAAAAAATAAGTTTCCTGGGGAACCGGAAACCCCTTCTTTTTGTCAGAGGCTCTCTCTAAGATGTCATCCAGAGACAAACCAAGCAATCTAGAACCTTCACAAGGGAGAGAGCAAAGCCTAGACTTGGATCTGAATCCCCTTTCCATGATCTAAGCCAAATAGCACGCCTTGCTGCATTTGACATAGCAGCTGCAATGGCAGAAAAACGGACCACATCAGTTGAAGCGACTGCAAGGAAGTCTGCTGCCTTGAGGAAAGTTGGGAGGGAGGATAGTAAGTCCTCTCTAGGGGATTTGTCTCTGATATGAGATTCTAATTAACCTAACCATAGCCTTAATGACCTGGAGACCCAGGAGGCGGCAATGGCCGGCCTGAGACTTGTAGAGGCACGTTCCCAAGTACGCTTAAGATAAACATCAGCTCTTTTATCTAAAGGGTCTCCTAAACAGCCCAAATCAAACGGAAGAGCCGATTTTTTGGGCTATTTTGGCTACAGGAGCATCTACAGCAGGAGCTCTGTAACATACGCCCCCGCCACTGACTTTTCAAATGGATATTCTCTTTTAACAGAATTCGGTATAAAAAAAATTCTGTCAGGGTTTTTCCATTCTTTCCTAATCAATGCTTCTATGTTCTTATGAACGGAAAAAACTCTATGGCGTTTAGGGCCAAGACTCTCAAAAACCTGGTCGGCAATAGTCTTAGGATGTTTTACATCCTCCAACTGCATTGTTTTTTTTTTGTGCTTTTAATAAAGGATCAGTATCTTCTGGTGGAAATAACACTTTCGCCGTTGAATCCTCATCTGAAGACAAAATCAGACGATAACTGACCTGGTTCTATGTCTTTGTCTTCACCAGAAAGATCAGAATAAGAGTCCATGTTATAGGTACGCCCTTCTGGTGATTTCGGACGGCCACGACTAAAGGACTTAATAGAGGACTTCACTTCAGATCGTACTAAAGCCTTAATGGTTTTAAGATAAGCTTTGGGATTCTTCCAGCTGACCATGCTACTCTACATCCTCCACATTCCTTATGTTTAGTTTTGCCGGTAGATTTCTTAGGTGTTTTTGCTACAAAAAAAACAAAAACACCCAAAATTATTAATAGAGAATCAATCTCACCCAAAGTGAAGAGTCAAGCTTCCCCACTCCTCAGGTCCAATACTGGGCTTGTGGGCCTCGAGGGTTCCAAGGGATCGGCACGTCCAGCATCACCTGGTTCCGACATCTTAGTGGAGACTCCAGGTCCTGCACAGCATTGTTTGCGTACCACGGCTGGCTGTCCCCTCCTGCTGCCGACTTGTTAAGCGCCTCGACTCCTTTGAACAGTATGCCCAACAGTAATGCCTAATCCATGAGGCCAGCAAGCCCCTCCCCTTCCTGTTAGCGCTGCCGGCAGAGATTTAATGCCCCTAAAGAAGCCTCCCCGGCTCGCATGCACAGAGCACATCGGGGGCACTCTCCGCCATCTTAGAAGTAGGCCGCCGCAGTACCATGGACTGGGAGCCGCCTGAACACTGCCGGAGTGGCTCCCCAATGAGGCTTTGGGAGGAGGCAGGAGCAGGACAGGCTTAGGCGATGGCTCCCACCGGAGACTTACGCCGCCAGGGGTAGGTCCCATTATGGTGTTGTAGACCCGGACCTCCCCCAGCCCTCCTAGGTGAGAACCTAAAAAGAAAAAGGGAACTCCTCGGGTACCTCCTATCCGGAGGACAAGAAACCTGAACTAAGGTGTGGTGGGGGTGTGAACCATTTTATCTAATCACGCTTCCTGTCCCGGATGGGAGGTCCTAGTCGCATGGGTGCTGTCATGGGTGAGGGGAAAAATGATTTTTTTTAGCTCAAAATTAGTACAATGCAATATTTGAAAAAATTGCCCCCAAAGGTGTACATAGCCTTTATATTGGCTTCTCCCTTGCGTGATCTTTCTGATGTTTGACAAGGGCAGGTTTTTTGCTGAAACACTTCCCACATTCTGAACATGGGAAAAGCTCTTCTAATGTGTGAATCCTTTGATGCTGAACAAAAATTGATCTTTGATTAAAACATCTCCCACAGTCTGAGCATGAAAATCGCTTCTTCCCCGTATGAATTCTTTGATGGTCAATGACAGCTGACTTCTGGTTGAAACATTTCCCACATATAGTACATGAAAATGGCTTCTCTCCTGTGTGAATTCTTTGATGTTTAACAAGATCTGATTTCTGGGTAAAACATTTCCCACATTCTGAACATGAAAATGGTCTCTCTCCTGTGTGAATTTTTAGATGTTGTGTAAGATGTGATTTCCTGTAGAAACATTTTCCACATTCAGGACAGGAAAATGGCTTCTCCCCTATGTGCATTCTCTGGTGATCAACAAGATCTGATTTCTGGGTAAAACATTTTTCACAGTCTGAGCATGAAAATGGCTTCTCTCGTGTGTGAGTTTTTAGGTGTTGAGCAAGCTGTGATTTACTCATGAAACATTTTCTACATTCTGAACATGAAAAGGGTTTTTCTCCAGTATGAAGTTTTTCATGTTTAACAAGATCAGATTTTTGGGAAAAATATTTTCCACACTCTGAACAAGAAAATTGCTTCTCATTTCTTTGAATCTGCTTGCTAGTATGCTGTCTCTGATCTGTAAATAGGTTCATAGTCTCTGATACATCCGGGGACTTGTCCTCAATAATAAAAGACTCAGAGGAGTCCCATAACGGAGGCAAAATATTTCCTACAGTCTGAACATTTAATGTAGTCTCCCCCATGTGATATTTCTGATGTTCAATAAATGCAGATTTCTTGCTGTAACCTTTCCCACACTGGAAACATAAAAATGACTTCTCTCCTGTGTGAATTTTCTGATGTTTACAAAGGTTAGATTTAGATGTAAAACTTTTCTTACACTCAGAACATGAAAATGGCTTCTCTCCCGTGTGAATTCTTTGATGTTTTTCAAGCTCCGATCTCTTGGTAAAGCATTTTCCACATTCTGAACATGAAAATGGCTTAATGCCTGTATGAATTCTTAGATGTCCAATAACAGCAGAAGTTTGGCTAAAACACTTTCCACATTCTGAACAGGAATATGGTTTCTCTCCTGTGTGAATTCTCTGATGTTTAACAAGATCAGATTTTTGGCTGAAACATTTCCCACATTCAGAACATTGATAGGGCTTTTCTCCTGTGTGAATTTTTAGATGCTGAAAAAGATGTGGTTTTCTGGTGAAACATTTCCCACATTCCGAACATGAAAATGGTCGTTCTGTGTGAGTTCTTTGATGTTTCTCAAGAGCTGATCTCTGAGGAAAATGTTTGCCACATTCTGAACATGAAAATAGTCTCTCATCTATATGATTTCTACTGTCTATAAACTCTCTGTGATTTGTACTTTGATTATTGATCTGTGATATATCAGGAGATTGAACTTCATGCTTTAATGGATCAGGTGATAAATATCTAATATAAAGGGATGAGGGTATATCTGAAATAATGGCACGCTCTTCATATGTATCTTGTGTGTTTTCACTATCTTCTACTTTATAATCTGATGATACAAGGAGATATTCCTCTGAGCCTCTGGTATAGTCATCTGTCAGAAATAAAAATAGGGGTTGTTATTTCAGTTTTAACCTCCAAAAAACATACAAAACAGTATAGATTTTATACCAATATTTTACAACCTTATAAAGAAATTAACCATATGAAAATTCAGTTATTGTTAACTTATTAAGATTATCATGGGCAAAATGAACAAAGGGCTCAAAAATAAAAGGGGACACAAGAAAGGAACTTGGGGCAAAGAGTTCCTTTGCTTAAATTTCTTATATACAACAGAGAATGAAAAACATGATTAAGAAAAATATGCCGCCTTTTTTACCCAAATTTATGGCCATATTTGGTTTGTATTTTTGGTTGGGAAATGAATATAGCTCAAACCATAACTTTTTTTTTATATGTCATACCAAAAGTTTTGATCGGTGGGGGTCTCAGCACTCCCCACCGATCTCTAGATGGAAGGAGAGAAGCATGCGCATATCGCGCTCTCTCTCCTTGCTGCAGACAACGGAATCAAGAAAAGCCCATAGACTTCTATGGAACCTGTCTTGTGCAGCAAGGAGAGAGCATGATGTTTTGTATGCATGTGCTTCTCTCCCCTCGTTCTAGAGATCGGTGGGGTCTCAGTGCTCGGACCCTCACCAATCAAAAACTTTTGATATGTTTCTAGGACATATCTAAAGTTTTTTGAAAAGTTAGTGACATTTTAAGTGAGGTCCAGACAAAATCTTTACAGTCTTTAAGGCAGGAGTATATGTGACTCTTTTTTACATTTAATAGTTACTACTCACCTTGGCAGTTCTCTGTAGGAATTTCATCCTTATACGGCTGATCAACCCTCATATATGTTTCTTCTTTTTCTGATACAGCATTAGGATTAATATTGTTCAGATCTCTACCCTGATTCGAAAGATAAGAAGTCAACAGAGGGTTGGGAAATGTTGTGGAATATTTTATATGACCAAAAAGATCATTGAATGGAATATGTCATCAGAAATTACCTATTGTTTAAATCACATTTTCATGTTAAACTTTTTTTAGGCTTTCTCTATGACCTTTGCTGAGGTCAGGAGGGAGCTCATAAACTGTGATCTCACCTATTGTCAATGGTGGATCCTGCCTTATTTATATTGAGTTAGGGCTATATTATACAGCCCGATTCTGCTGGCGATTGTCGGGAAGAAAGCGTTCCTTCCTGGCAATCGCCTGCTCGTCAGTGGAGGAGACCGCTGCTATTACATGCAACGATCTCCTCCACAGTATGGGGAGAAGCAATCGTTATACCATCGCTTGTCCCCATGCTGTCCAGTTGTTAGCCAGCAGCAAAAGATGTGGATTGTCTGTGCTGATAATGATAATACCTACTGGAAAGTAACCTGTACAGAACAGGAAAGCATGATCTATTGTTAGACTTAGTGGCCAGTGTGAAAATTGCAGGATTATATACCGTAATTTTCGCCCTATAAAACACACTCCCCCCCCCCCCCCCAGTGCGTCTTATGGGGCGAATGCTGCCGTTTACACTGATACACTGCCGACCGCATGCGGCACAGCGCGGTCGAAGGGTGTATCAGCGAGGAGGGGCTGGGGGCCGGCATCTTGTTTTGTAATGTCAGTGGGGCCTGGTGCAGTCACTGTATTCTATTGCACCGGGCCCTGCTCACTGTACTAATCGTGTCTAACTGCAGGCAATGTTTAACTATAGAATATCTTTAATCCAGCAGCTGTACTTACGTCCGTAGCAGGCAGAATGCAGGAAGCTGGGCGGGCGGGCACTAGCAGCGTAACTCACTACGTCACGCGCCTGCTCCGCCCACTTTATGAATGAAGCAGTCGGCGCGGGCGCGTGACGTAGTGAATTATGCTGCCAGTGCCCGCCTGCCCACCCAGCTTCCTGCCTCCTGCCTGCTACGGTCGTAAGTACAGGCTGCTAGATTGAAGATTTTCTATAGTTAAACATTGCCTGCAGTTAGATACGATTAGTACAGTGAGAGGGGCCCGGTGCAATACAATACAATGACTGCA
Organism: Bufo bufo; assembly: GCF_905171765.1. Taxonomy (NCBI): domain Eukaryota; kingdom Metazoa; phylum Chordata; class Amphibia; order Anura; family Bufonidae; genus Bufo; species Bufo bufo. The sequence goes on from NC_053394.1 coordinate 177,661,047, forward strand.
CTGGACCCCTGCTGCCATTACAAAACTCTGTAGATGCCAGCCCCCACCCCCTGTATTGGGGGTCATTCACAATACACAGGGACACTGTTATGGGGGGGATCTGTGGATGACCCATAACATAAGATGCTATTTATCTGTCATCCACAGATCCCCCCCATAGCAGTGTCATGCCATCCACAGACAGCCCCATAACAGTGTCAGCCACAGATCCCCCATAACAGTGTCAGCCACAGATCCCTCATAACAGTGTCAGCCACAGATCCCCCATAACAGTGTCAGCCACAGATCCCCCATAACAGTGTCAGCCACAGATCCCCCATAACAGTGCGTCATCCACAGATCCCCCATAATAGTGTCATTTACAGGCTACCATTAGTTCAAAGCCTACCAAAAGCACACCTTTTGGTTCAAAATATTTTTTTTCTTATTTTCTTCCTCAAAAACCTAGGTGCGTCTTATGGACCGGTGCGTCTTATAGGGCGAAAAATACGGTACATGTTTTTAATATAGATAGTGACATGAAAGAAAAAAATAATAAATCACAAACAATTTGGAAAAAAAATAAATATATGTTTAAGATAAAAATGTGATTTTAACAGTAGGTAATTTTCTGATAACACGTTCGCTTTAAACAGTTTCTCAGGGCTTTTTGCAAAACTCTTTTTTATTCTGTGGAAGTTTGATCAGCATTTACCCGTCTGTCGGGCTGCCAATGCCCCTGTCTCCACTGCACTCACATAGGCTGCTGGCTCTTCTACTCAGGTCCCTACCGGATGTGTTCTCTAGTTTTCCTGTTCAGCTTTATAATACTAAATGCAGCTGAACAGGAAGACTAGGGAACACATCCATTCGGGACCTCAGTGGGAGAGTCTGCAGCCTGTGTGAATGCAGCGGAGACAGCAGTATCATCGGAACGATGGACGGGTAAGTATTCACCAAACTATCTTTCTTCCATAGGACAGAAGAAAGATTTTGTAAAAAGCCTAGAGAACCATTTTAACCACCATACCAACCAAACAATGGCCTATCCGAAAGCTGGACATTACATAATAGCTGACATACGTGTACAGTACATTACTGTATGTCTGGGGGAAACAGAAGGGCAGACAGTAATCTAACCTGTCAGATCTTTGTCACCCATCAATTTAAGGTCTGACAGATTGTTTGACAGTCCCTAGAGCCAGCAGATTGTCTGCTGTTCCTGACAAGAGCTAATCTTTAGTGCCACTTTCAATCCTGCCACCAATGTTTAACCCCTTCCTGACATATGCTGTGTAATCGCACGGTGACTGGCCTAAGATGGCCCCCGACAGCCAGCCATCTTAACCAAAGCAAATAATGGCCACAGAAAGAGAAAGGCGCTCATAGGGTGAGTATGTCCTCCAAACACAGGCGGGTTAATTATGCTCACCTGTTCAAGTTGCACCAATATTGGGCGCAACCACAATGAAGGACAACCAGAGAAGTTACTGGTGACTGGTTGGTGCTGCCGATTCTGTCCGAAATCTCCTTAGGCGGGGGCACGACCGCCAACCAGGTGAACAATTGTACTGGAGCTCCACTGGACTATAAGAGTCAAGTGAGCGTGTGGACACAAGACGCAAGATCACAACCAGATGTAGAATGTCATAAAGTTTATTGAGAGACAACACGTTTTGGGGTTCTACAGACCCCTTTACCAAGTCTAAAAAAAGTATAAAATAGAGTAGTGTGCAAATAAAAAATAGATGCAATAATCTAATCATTAGAAATGGTACTCACATATAATTGAGATGAGAAAAAGGCGATGTATAATATATATATATATATGGTAAAATTACTTGCGATCTGAATCTAGGTAGACAGTACTTAAATAAATAAATAAATAAATGAATAAATAAATAAATTGATGCATACTTCAAAAAACTTGAAGATCAGAATATAAATAAATAAATAATTAAATAGATTGCTGCTTGATTCAAAAAAGCTTGCGGATAAAATTATAAATAAATAGTTACAAGCAATGGATGTGCACTTCATATAAATATGTGTGCTAGTTTCAATATGAGTACTGAAAAAATGTGGGACTTGGCAGATTGAAGAATTGTGTATGTGTATATCCCTATATATAAATCAGAGGTGAATAGTGATGTTCTAGACTGGTTGGACAAACTAAAAATAGGGAGTAGAGGATTGATAATTGACCCAAACACTGGTGATGTGGAGGAAAAATTATTAATAAAAAGCTCATGCTGTGAAAGGAAACAAGAAAAAAAAAAAAAGAAAGAAAGAAAAAATACCTGTGAGGCTGCAAAGGAAGAGACAAGAAGCACGGACGCTCACTGCCGGCACATGGGGCGTCTGCTTCGCTATGCGCTCAGTGTGCGCGCTAGCAGCAGAGGTTTAAAGGCATGGGATGGGCGGGGACCAAGAGCGCTGGATGGACGGCGTCTCTGGCAGGGCGGAGCTAGTGAGATGCTCACTGCAGCGCTCACAGAATGGAGCGATACAGCTTGTAGCTAGACGGGGAGAGTATAAACAACAGACAGACATTAATAAAGGGAACTGGAATAAGTGCATATATAATTATACAGTGGATCGATAAGGGTTATACTATGTATCGTTCACAGGAGGGGGGAAAATTGATGTGTGAAGGTAAGATGAAAAAATATATATGAAAAAATAAGAAAAAAGGGGGATTTTTTTTAATATAAATTAAAATGAATGTAAAAAAATATATATATATAAAAAAAAATTAATTATAAATAAATAAAAATGAAAATAACAATGAAAATAAAAAGAAAATAAATATAAATTAAAAAATAAAGACAACTACTGGGTGTGTGCTGGGATGATTGAACTAGGGCATTTAGGTATAATATAGACTGAAAGTGACTAGGGATGAATGAGTGTGATGTGCTATGAAGATTAGATATAATGCAGATACAATATTATATGAAATATAAATAAGCATGGCTTCATAATGCTTTAAAAAACTGAGATAAATATGGAGAACCAGGACTGACCAAGTAAAATGGCTTCGATAGCATGAAAGGAATCTACTGGGTGCACCGGTCAAAAGCAATGTCTTCGAGGCTCTCATGGAGACTATATGGTTTCGAGGGTCTGTAATTTAAAAATCAGAACATTTCTCTCTGTTGGAGTGTTCTAAATCTAGCTGAGCAACTATCAGAGATATATTCAATAGGTATAATGGACATTTTAGTGGGATCTTTATCATGGGTAGCGGAAAAATGTTGCGATATGCTGAGCTTTGGGTATCCCCGTGTAATATTCAATCAATGCTTGTTCAGGCGTTCCCTCAGGGCCTGAATCGTGCGGCCAACGTATTGCAGTCCACAATCACATTCCAAAAGATAGAACACATAGGATGAGGAGCAGTTTACAAAGCCTTTTATGGGGAACTCTTCACACCGTGACATTGCTCCTGAAGGTCTTAGTACGGGTGGGCAATGTTGGTGCAGCATTTACACTGGGTGGTTTAATAACTCCCACAGGAACAGGAAACCAATTAGCCGCAGTCGTGGTGGTGGTTTTCTTCTTTTTCAGTTTGCTTGGTGGCTAATACATTTTTTCAAGTTCTCGCTCTCCTGAATGTAATACGTGGCCTGGATGGGATGGTCTCTTTAAGATAAGGATCATCTCTAAAATGTGCCAGTGTTTGGTTAAAATGCTCCTTAAAACCTCATGATTGGAGTTATAAGTGGTAATAAAAGCAGACTTGTACTTCTTCGGATCTACCATTTTCTTTGGCTTCTCTTTTGTCACTAAGCACTCTTCTTGGCTTTGGCTACTTGCTCGCATAAAAGCACCATCAATAATCCCTCTAGGATATCTCTTATTTAAAAAATCTGGATCGTAATTTTGGCTCTGTGCAATAAAATCGCTCGTCATCGAGCAATTCCTTCGTACTCGTTTGAATTGGCTAAAAGGTATGTTACTCCTTTTCATTTCTTGTAATGTGCACTTTTATAGTCCAGATAGCTATTGCCGTCGACTTAAAAAAAAAAAAAAAGTCATAACTGTTTTATTTTCTGAGTATAGGACTAGGTCCAGGTATTCAATTGAAGTGCTTGAGGCTGTTGCTGTAAAAGAGAAGTTCCAAGTGTTATCATTGAGATAGGAAATGAAGGCCTGGGCCTCTTATTCATTACCTTTCCAAATCAGGATCAGATCATCAATATACCGTTTATAAAAAAACAACCATATCCTTTCTATGGTGTTTGTTAAAAATGAATTCCTCTTCAAACCGGCCCGTATAAAGGTTTGCAAAACGTCCCCATCATGGTTCCCTTGTGCTGTCTGTAGATCTTACCCTCAAACAAGAATACGTTGTATGTCAAGATGAACCGGATCGCATCTAAAATAAACAGTCTGTGTTTTGGTGAAAGTTGGTGATCTGTTTCCAGATAGTGGCTCGCAGTGCTGATGCCTGGCTCATGTGGGATATTGGAATACAGAGCCGCTACATGCAATGTCAACCAACAGTATGAGGGGTCCCAATGAATTTCTTTTAATAGTGAGATGAGTTGGGACAAATCCCTTAGGTAAGAACGAAGATTCGTAGCATAATGTGAGAGGTTGCGGTCAAGGAATTGATGCCCGAAATAATTGGTCTTCCTAGTGGATTCTTCACATCTTTGTGGACCTTGTGTAGATGGTAAAAAGTTGCCGTGTTGGGATGATCAATTGTTATGTATTTTTTTTCTTTTTTGGTGAGAATGTGGTTCTCTTCAGCTTCTTTTAACAGCATGAGATTTCTCTTATCTTCATTGAGTGGGTTAAAGGGGAGGGGTTTGTAGTAAAGAGGATCATCTAGGATCCTATTAGCCTCTGTGATGTAATCTTTCTTTTGGAACCACTATCCCCCCCTCCTTCATCTGCACTTCTGATGACCAGAGTGTCATTTTTACTTAGCTCTAATAGTGCCTCCCTCTCTTTGTTAGTGAGGTCACTCATGATCTTCACGTCTTTATTAATATCTCTCAAATCTTTTGATACTAAAGAGAAAAAAGTATTAATATGGATCCCTTTATGGTAAGTGGGGTTGAATGTAGATTTTGGTTTCAGATCGGTGTGGACCGAAGTCATAGCTTTTGTATCTCCTGGGTGATCCCCTTGTTTATCGGGATTGGGTTGTCTACTCTCAATGGCAAAATGCTTCTGTAATGTGATATTTCGAATGAAAGTGTTGAGGTTAAAAAAAAAGATCGAAAGTCGTTGATTTTCCGCTGGACAAAAAGATAAGCCCCTCTGGAGTACTTATATGGTGAGCTGAAGTCAGACTAAAGCAGAGAAATTAAAATCTTCACTTATTGCGTGGTTTTGTTCCTTTTGGGCTGTGGAGGTCCTGTGGGGTCTTCTGCATCTGTCTCTGTTCTTCTGGTATGCCGGTTAGTGGCTCCCCCCTCTCCGACCTCTTCTGCGATTTTTATTTTTATCCCTTTTTTATCGTTCAATATATCTCTATTGAGGATTTTTTCATTTATGAAAGAAGGACAAAATAAATAAATACACTATACAAAAATCAATGCAAAAAGATCCATACACCATAGTGTAATACAGTAATCTACATAAATCACATTGCATAAGACATCAGAAGTTAAACAATGTAGTATACTCCTACTAGTACTCGGTATAAATTTTCCGTGATAAGGTAGAGTTCCTGATGAACAGAGTAGACATTCACCGTAGCATACAGATGGTATATGAATTGCCAAAATATGGCAAAATCTGTTAATCTTGGAGAACATAAACAAGAAACAGAGTAAAACAAAGACTTAATAACTAATGGCAGAGAGATTGGCAGTAGTCAGGTGATCTTGGTGTGCATCATACATATTAGTGTTATAATCAGTGTAGCAGGTGTTGAAATTGTAAAACCATTTGGTTTTGTCAGTGCCCGATTCATGTGCTGGGTTACGGGTTTGCCCATGCGACCATTCGGCTTCAAATCTGCACAGTGCGAAGTTTTTGTGTGCTAACATCTTTTCGTATGATTTAGTTAGTGTCTAACAGCTCTTAAAACCTCATGGACGGTTGGGATTACTGAACTTTTCCAATTCCTAGTAATGGCCAGTTTTGTAGCTAAAAAAAGATGCATGGAGATTGTCCTAAAGCTATATGGGACTAGTGTGAGGTCTCTAAATAACAAGGCCAAAGCTGGATCGCGGATTAGTTTGCGGCCTGAAGCCTTTTCTATTAATTGAAAAATGCTAGACCCACAGTTCTAGCATGGGGCTGAGGGCAGCCCCAGAGTATGTGTAATAGGGTCCCTTTGCCACCACATCCCCTCCAGCACAGCGGCCCGAGCCTGGGAAAATGCGACTTAGTCTCAGGGGGGTGAAGTACCATCTGAGAAGCGTTTTCGAATAAGATTCAAGATGTGAAACACATTTCAGCCTTTTGGTCACAAAATTGATAGCTGTGGACCACTGCGCTGGGGGGATGCTGCGACCCAGATCCAGCTCCCATGATACAAGGAGTTTTTTTGTTGCCCAAGAAGGAGTAGAAGTGGGCGAATTCCCTTCAGTTGGGACTGTTTTAGAGTCCATTGGTTCAGGAGTTCATGCGAGGTTACCGTCAGTGTGGGGTTAGAGGCTATTAAATGTCGAATCCTTAAGTATTTAAAAAGTCCCTCTTGTGTATATTATATTGCTTTTGCAGGTTTTCGAATGAGTTCAAGCCTGAATGAGAGAGTAGGTCTGTGACCGTCTCCACACCCCACCCCTCCACAATCAGAGATAGGTCGGAAGAAGGCATTGTAATGCCTCTATTGGGGTGAGTTTGCTATAGAAGCTTTTTGTACCGTTTCCACTACAGTAATATTGTTTTCAACACTCAGCGAAGTGAAAGAAGGAATGGGAGGGACTGTGACGGCACTCCGAAAAGAGAAGCTAACATTAATGCCTTTAGACTGGGAGTTGGGGCAAGCGTCATGCTCGATATGGACCCATGTGTTTGGAAGCATCAGGGGTCCACCACTCCCTAAGTTGGTGTATTCTAGTAGCCAATATTTGGAAGACTTAAACCTCCGAACTTTTTGAATCTGGACATAACCGTCCTGGCTATGCGGGGGGCCCTTTATTCCAGATGAACCTAGTAAGCAATTTATTCACGGCAGTAAAGAAAGGACAAGGCAATTCTAATGGTAGAATTCTGAACAAATAGAGAAGCTTAGGGAGCACATGCTGCTGAAAAGCTGCTATCCTACCAAGCCATGAAATCTCCGTTTTCGCGATGTTCCCTAATTCCTTTTGGATGTCTAGGAGAAATTGTGGGAAGTTTGCATTATACAACTTATGAATAGTAGGGGTGAGTTGAATGCCAAGGTACTGGACCCAGGCGGTCTGCCAGTCCCAAGGGTAAAGCTGTTTTAGCTGTTCTAGAGTCTGATCGGGGATGAAAAGGGGGAGGGCTTGGGATTTTCCTTCGTTGAGTTTGTAAAATGATAAAGAGCCATATGAATGAATGACTTTCCTACCTTCATCTAGCGACAGAACAGGGTTGGTTAGGGAAAGGATTATGTCATCAGCGTATAATGAGATGTTGTCTGCTTGTCTAATGGCTTGTGCTAGTGGTTCTAGGGACAATATAAAAATTAGAGGGGAAAGGGGGCAGCCCTGCCTGGTACCGTTGGAGAGTCTAAAGGGATCTGAAAGAACACCATTGGCCCATACTCGGGCTGATGGGTCCCTGTACAATGCCTCTATGGCACCTATCAGTGCACCTGGGAAACCCATTTTACGGAACACCGAGAAGGCAAACGACCAATTCACCCGGTCGAATGCCTTCTCAGCATCCAGGGTAAGGAATACCGTGGGCAGCCTCAATCTATTAACTCTATCCAGTAGGTTGAATACTCTCCTAGAATTATCTGTAATTTGTCTACCAAGGACAGGAGCCACCAAGGATGGAATAATAGCTGCTATCTAATTGCCAGCAAATTTGGCATAGATTTTCAAGTCGGTGTTGAGGAGGGATATAGGCCGGAAATTTTGGGGAACTGTTGGTTCTTTGCCAGGTTTTGGCAGGGTGACAATAATTGCCTCTAACATTTCTCTAGGCATACACCCATCAGTCAGGATCCTAGATAAAGACATATGGGAGGTGTGGGGCTAGAAGATCGGAGAAAAGTTTATAATAGGAGTTAGACAGACCATCCGGTCCGGGACTCTTATGGTGGGGCAGTTTTTTGATTATGCCTGTTATATCATCAAGTGTGATGGGCTGGCAGACCGTTCCTGTGTTCTTCAGACATGGTAGCAATGAGAGGGAGTCCAAAAAATTGTTAATGGTCCTGGTCAGATGGTTGAAACCACCTCCTTATTATCAACCACGTTATATAGACTTGAGTAGAAGGTCATGAACCTATTAGCAATCTCCTTTGGATCGTTAATATTTTGGGGTTTTGGGGGGATTCCAAAAGAAGGCAATACGGGGAGTTTGGGTTCTGTTTTAATTCTACTCGCTAGTAGGCTTCCCGCTTGTTTGCCTGGGAGTAATACAATGCTTTGACCTTTTTTAAGGACAATTCATATCTATGCAGCATGTGCTCCCCTAGCTGTGCCCTAAGGGAGCGGAGCTCCTCTGAATAGAGAAGAGAGGGAGATGTCTTATTCAGAATCTCTGTAGCTCGGATTCTATTCAGCAAATTTGTAGTGAGTTGCTCTCTTTTCTTTTTGGCCCTATGCCCTAATTTAATGAAAATGCCTCTGATGTAGGCCTTATGCGCTGCCCATACAATAGATGGATTGTCTACAGAATTTACATTGTTTAAAAAATACTCGGACAGAACATCCTTTACCTCCTTTTGACATTCCAAATCTGCTAGTAAGTATTCATTTACCTTCCATGTCGGATTCGGAGGGCGGTTGTATTGTTCTGAGATTTTTACTGAGACAGGGGCATTGTATGACCATGTGATTACTCCAATATCAGAGTCTGTAATGGTTGAAAGAGAAGCTCTGTCCACCAAAACAAAGTCGATACGAGAATACGTCAAATGAGAAGGGGAGAAGCAGGGGCGTAGCTAAAGGCTCATGGGCCCTGGTGCAAGAATTTAGCTTGGGCCCCCCTTCCCTTGCTTTGTGGCCAGTGGCAGGGAAGGAGAAAATTGAAATGGCACCGCCCAAGCCAAATTTGAACCTACCCCTTGTCTCTAGCCAGAGGTGTACTTGAGCAGGCATTATTGCTAACCTCTGCCTGACCACAGGTACAGTAATGTACTGCCACATATTCCTGATCTTAGACAGTATACCAGCGGTCATTAATGATGCTGTAAGTTTACACTAGAGGAGAAGTGGCCATCACATGGAGTATGCTTTCCGGACCGAACACAGTCATGTAAAGTGCTATAGAACTGCATTATATTGTAATACACATCCCCACATGATGAGATGGCTCTGCAGACTCTGTCCTAACTAGGGTTGCCACCTTTCCCAACAAAAAATACCGGCCAAGTTAAAACCACACCCCAAAAGTGTGGTTGTGGGGACATGGCTTAAGACAAGGGTGTTAAGTGCTAAGTCATAATGTGGCTCCCAGTATTAATAAGACCCCAAGAGGGCCCACTAGCAATACTAATGCCTCCATCAGTGCCCCCCCCCCATAATAAATAATGCCCCCAGAATTCATAATACCCCAATTAGTGCCCGCCAGTAATAGGAATGCCCCCAATTAGTGCACGCCAGTAATAGGAATGCCCCCAATTAGTGCCCGCCAGTAATAGGAATGCCCCTAATCTTCGGGAAGGAGGGGGGGAAACTCACCTCATTAATTTGGTCGCGCTGAGGTGAACACTCACCTGCTCACTGGATGCTCAGGACAGGACCTGCGCTCCAGCGTAATTACGTCTCGCAGGTCCTGTCCTGCACATCCAGTCAGCAAGTGTTCACCGCAGCGTGACCAAATGGATGAGGTAAGCTTTTTTTTCCTTCTTAACACAAAAGGGGAAAAGGGGGATGGGTAAAAAAAAAAAAAATGAAATTTGGCATTGTTACGGTAAAGTCTAGAGCAGGGGTACTCAACTGGCGGACCGCGGTCCAAATACGGACCGCGGCCGCCAGTTGTCCGGACCCCGGCCATCCTTCAGAGCGCTCCTCCTCCTGCACACTGTACTGTGCAGGAGGAGGAGCTTACCGGCGCACTTCCTCCTGTCCCACTCCCAGAGCGCTGAGCGCAGTGAGACATGTAGCGCTCCTCCTCTCCTGCACACTCTGGTACGTGCAGGAGGAGGAGCTTACCGGCCCACTTCCTCCTGTCCCAGGGGCGCAGTGAGAGACGGCTCCCTCCACATGCAGGCACCAGCGCTTTCATCCGGCACCTGCACGTGGAGGGAGCTTTCTCCCTCAGTACGCTCACAGGTCCCTCCTCCCCTGCAGCAGCGGCAGCAGTGGGTGGCCAGACGTCCGGTTTTAGGCCTCCCTGTGGCTGACTGAGGGGAAGAGAAGCACCCCGGCTGCCCCCAGCTTACCTTCCATTCAGAAAGTTCTTTCCTCTCCTACCCCGTGTTTTTACAGCCGATGGTGGGGGCGTGGCTTTGTGGTTTGAGTCATTGTGGGAGTGGTTTGGGCCGTTGTGGGTGTGGTTTGGCCCAGTCCGGCTTTCTAGGGTGAAGCCAGTGGCCACCCTAGGCAGCACGTAAGGGAGCTTCAAGCTCCAAAGGACACTTACGTGCTGCTGGAGAGGGGAGGGACATCACCACTGCCACCAATGAAATAAAGTCACATTTGGGAAGGAAGGGGGGCGTGGAGAGGGCTACAGAGAGGTGGGAACACGTCACTGACTGCAGGAAAGGACTCCAGTCAGTGTCGTGTTCCCATCTCTCCTGGGCCATCTTCTTTAAAATTAAAGGTAACCTGAATAAATAAAGTGATTAAGCCCCATCAAACCATGATAGTTTTGTTCCGCATCCAATTCCCATTATTGGGGCATTGGATGCGGACCCCTTAGTTTCAATGGAGCGGAAAAAGATGCAGACAGCACACAGTGTGCTGTCTGAATCTCTTGTTGCCCCATTGTAATTAAGGGGCTGCATCCAATCCCCCAATAATGGGAATTGGATGCGGAACAAAACTATCATATGTCTGTTCTGTGGCTTGGGTTGCCACCCGGCCAGTAGTTCACCAGCAAGGCTGGTATTTTAGTTCCCTTGCCGGTGCCCGAATTTCCCTTTAAGGACTGTTAGGCGACTTTCACACTTGCGGCAGGACGGATCCGACAGGATGTTCACCCTGTCAGATCCGTCCTGCCACTATTTCGCCGGACTGCCGCTCCCCATTGACTATAGCGGGAGTGGAGCTACGGCGCAGCATGGCAGTGCACGGCGTGAGGCCGCCAGACGAAAAAGTCGGACATGTAGTACTTTTAGTCTGGTGGCCTCTCACCGTGCTGCGCCGTAGCTCTGCCCCCATCCCCATTACAGTCGATGGGCACAGAGCAGTGGCACGGCGAAGTAGTGGCAAGATGGATCTGACAGGGTGAGCAGCCTGTCGGATCCGTCCTGCTGCAAGTGTGAAAGTACCCTTACTAATGAGCGCTTCCATCATGGAACGCCCATTAGTAAAGCCTTTACCTCCACCGCTACTTGTGCTAGTAAAAAAATTAATAAAAATACAGTACCTCCACCTCCATTTGCTCACGCTGTGGAGAACACTCCCTGCTGACTAGAAGCTCAGGACAGGACCTACAAGACGTCATCACGTTGGAGCATCGGTCCTGAGCTTGCAGTCGGCAGCGAATGTTCACCGCAGCCAGGTGAATGCTAATTATTATTTTTATTTTTTTGCAAAAGCAGAGAAGGGGGGCACTAATGGGGACATTACTCTTACTGGGGGCACTAATGGGGACATTATTCTTACTGGGGGCATTATTCTTACTGGCCACTAATGTGGCCATTACTAATTCTGGGACTTACCCGGGGCGCTCCACTATAACTTCAGAGCGCCCCACGCGCATGGATCACATGATCGCATGGCATCATTACTGTTGGCGTTCAGCTCGGACCTTCACCTGACTGCAGACCCAGGTATGTGGACCTTTAATAAAACTAGTTGAGTACCCCTGGTCTAGAGAGTGCATATGGGCCCTTCTGAGGACTTAGTCATGTAATACTGAGTTTTCTGGAGCTAGGAGAGTTTTTTTCTGTGTTTGTTGTTGTGTGTGTAAAGGATTGTAACTTATTGGCATGGTCTGAAAAACCACACAGAAATAGTCCCTGGCAACATGGACTCTGGCCGGCGCTTTCAGAGCAGAATCTGTACAGAAATCTGTAGCAAAAACCCACCATATCAGCATAGCCTTAGGGACAGTGTGGGATTCTCTGAGGGGACTATTATGGGGCACTGGAGTGTCATCAGTAGTGGACAGTGCAGGATTCTCTTAGGGGACTATTATGGGGGAACTGGAGAGTCATCAGAAGTAGACAGTGCGAGATGCTCTTAGGGGACTATTATGGGGGCACTGGAGAGTCATCAGTAGTGGACAGTGCGGGATTCTCTTAGGGGACTATTATGGGGGCACTGGAGAGTCATCAGTAGTGGACAGTGCGGGATTCTCTTAGGGGACTATTATGGGGGCACTGGAGAGTCATCAGTAGTGGACAGTGCGGGATTCTCTTAGGGAACTATTATGTGGGCATTGGAGAGTCATCAGTAGTGGACAGTGGTTCAGGCTGCCTGAAGGAGATTGCTGCTACCAAAGTACAGTTCACAGTCAAGTCACGCCCACTTGTATGAAGCCACACCTAGCTGCTCAGTACAGCTACAACCTCAGATGAGTAGCATGTTGTAGACGCGTGTGCGGTACTGCAATCGGTTCCCCAGCATTGTTTACCCCATGGCACAGGCTGCAGTACGACACCGCCTTCTACTTCCTGGATGGGCGGGCACCGTATGCCAGAGCTCGCCTCTAGCCCCCTAATACCACACAGCGCCTACCAGAAGCACCACCGTGAAAATGCTCCAGCCGATCACCAAGTCAGCCGCCATTTCGTCGCTTCCTGTTTCAGGCCCGCCGCCAGATCCCGTGACAGCTGCTCCCGCCAGTAGCGGTGCGGCCGAATAAGCGCTGCAGCGTCCAATCCGTTTACATCAGACGGCCTACTTCCTGCGCACGGGTTCAAGGAGGCGGAGCTGGGACTGCACTGCAGAAGCGTCCCCGTCACCATAGCAACAAGGAAAAAACCTCTGCACGTTATTCTGGTTGAGTCTAGGATGGAGCCGGTTAAGGACCTCCCTCCTCTGGCTGAGACTCCGCCCCTCTGTGAACTTAGCCGCCGGCGCCGCCTGCAGTGCGCAAGTGTTGTAAACTACCCGGGCCAGGGATTTACTGCTTATCTCCTGGGGGGCCCATGGGCCCCCCTGACTTAGGGGCCCGGTCGCAATTGCAACCGCTGCGACCCCTATAGCTACGCCACTGGGGAGAAGTATGTGTAGTCTCGTTCCATGCATGGTTTAAATGCCAAATATCATATAAGGATAGTTTGGATAGGAGATCTATCAATGAGTAGGGATTTCGTCTCGCAGGGGAGGAGGAGTCCAGGGATGCATCCGGAACAGTATTGAAATCACCGCATATAAGGACTCTTCCTTTCTGCAGAGACTGAACTTTGTTAAATAGGTTGTGAAGGAAGCGTTGGGAGTGCGCATTGGGTGCGTATAGTCCCACTAGAGTATAAAGTATATTGTTTAGATAGCATATGTGTATAATGTACCGCCCTCCGGGATCGACAATGGATGACACAGCAGAATATGCAACAGTATTCTTGATTGCCAACAATACACCCCGCTTTTTTTTTTTTTGCAGTGGGCTTTGAGAATAACCGGGAAACACCTATGTTTGATGCGATTGGCATCCGCAGCGATTACATGCGTCTCCTGGGCACAAAAGATATCACACTGCAGAGAGAGAGCCTCCCTCCACATCAAATTGCGTTTGTACGGGCTATTAAGCCCCCTGACATTTAGGAAACTAAGTTTTAGTACCATGAGTGGTCCGAATTGCTATAAACGCAGGAAGTACATTGAAGTGGAGGGAGGCGCTGTCCCAGCAGCGGTTAGCACATACCATATAAACACCCTTAAAGATAGTACTCTGCCGTAAGACAATGAAAAACCAAAACTGGAAAATGAAAAATACAAACAGTGACTGTGAGGTCACAGCAAACATTGCCCTAAGGGTAGGACAAGATAGGGAACAGGGGATAAGTGAGGCATAAGTTGACGCCTCGGCATCTGTAGGGGGAAGAGTTCCGCCAATTGCCATAGAAGAGAGTAGTATAACTACTGCTCCATGATGGTAGAAATGGATTTAGTGTGTGACCCCTCTAGTGCGCTTTCTTCCGTCTTCTATTTTCCACCAGTTGCCATTCTCCAGAAGTGTGGTGGCGTCTAGGAGCCTCTGAGGTCTGTAGGTCTTCTACTGCAATGTTCCATGAGGCTAAGGTAGCTTTTCCTTCTGCAACCGATCGGATCACCACAAAGGAGCCACCCCTATGTATTAGAAGCTTAACGGGGAAACCCCATCTGTAGGCTATGGAGTGTGCTCTTAGAGCGGTGGTGATAGGGGCAAGAGATTTGCGCAGCTGCAGTGTTGCGGCAGAAAGGTCCACGAAGATTTTGGGACCCCCCGCAATTTAAGTTTGTTCCGGCGGGAACGGTCCTCTAGGTCTGCAATTTTTGCTTTAAGTTGAGTAACCTCCTCAGAGAGGAGCTCATGGGAGTCAATTAGGGTGTTGTGGGAGGTTGCGAATTCTCCCATTTTAGTTTCTACATGCTGCATTTTGTCTCCCAGCTCCCTAACGGTAGATTGAATTGGCACTATCGTTTTTGAGATCTGTGCCGTTATGGAGTGATGAAATGCTAACAGCTTGTCCTTTAGCAGAGTCCCAGAAGCGGGTTGGTCTGTTGTTTGCAGACTTTGCAGCGCCTCATGTATCGAGGGCATGACCGTCTGGTCAGTGTGGGAAGTTGTGCACTCACCGATGTCCCTGGGACCATGATGTCTCGGTCTCTGCTTGTCGGGACTAGCCGTCGGTGAGGCCTGGATGTCAGCGCTCCCGGGATGTGCGAGAAGGGTCCCCTCTGCCATCTGCTGAAAACCGGGCGAAGTCGCTGCTGTAGGAGACTCCACCGAGGAGACGCTGGAGGGATTCCGATCATGCGGAAGGTAAGTTGGTGAGCGCGGGCCTGCTGATGAGGAAGGGCTGGAGCCAGGCGTGCTCCGTGTGCCATCTCCGCCGGCGCCATCTTTGCTTTTTTCTTGAGCAAAGAAAAAGTCCAGGTTTCCTTGCTGCTTCAAGCTTTTCTTGCCTCTGGTCATCATGGAGGCATGTAAGAAGCTTAATAGGCTGATTAAATACTGGTTTGGTGGATATTGATGGGGTCTAGCAGGTCTGAGACGCTTTATGGAGCAGGAGCTCAGAATCAAGCTGCCATCTCTCTCGGCTGCTTGGCCAAGCCCCCTTTTTATCCCTTTTCGAGTTTGCCCTGGTGTCGGCTTGAAAAAATTTGTTATTATTGGCGTGGTCCCAGAATCCTCTAAAATACTTGCATCGATCGGTGGGGTCGTGTTACCTACACACATCAATTTTCCCCCTCCTGTGAGGGATACATAGTAAAACCCTTATCGATCCACTGTATATTTTTATATGCACTTATTCCAGTTCACCTTATTAATGTCTGTCTGTTGTTTATACTCTCCCCGTCTAGCTACCAGCTGTATAGCTCCATTCGGTGAGCGCTGCAGTCAGCATCTCACTAGCTCCGCCCTGCCAGAGACGCCGTCCATCCAGCGCTCTTGGTCCCCGCCTATCCCATGCCTTTAAATCTCTGAAGATTGCGCTGAGAGCGCGCGCATAGCGAAGCAGACGCACCACGTTCCGGCAGTAAACGGCCGTGCTTCTTGTCCCTTCCTCTGCAGCCTCACAGGTATTTTTTCTTCTTTTGTTTTTTTTGTTTCTTTTCATAGCATTTGCTTTTTATTAATAATTTTTCCTCCACATCACCAGTGTTTGGGTCAATTGTCAATCCTCCCAACTACTCCCTCTTTTTCGTTTGTCCAACCAGTCCAGAACATCACTATTCACCTCCTATTTATACAGTCAGGTCCATTAATATTGGGACATCAACACAATTCTAACATTTTTGGCTCTATACACCACCACAACAGATTTGAATTAAAATGAACAAGATGTGCTTTAACTGCAGACTGTAAGCTTTAATTCGAGGGTATTTACATCCAAATCAGGTGAACGGTGAAGGAATTACAACAGTTTGCATATGTGTCTCCCACTTGTTAAGGGACCAAAAGTAATGGGACAATTCGCTTCTCAGCGGTTCCATGGCCAGGTGTGTGTTATTCCCTCTCTATCCCAATTACAATGAGCAGATAAAAGGTCCAGAGTTCATTTTAAGTGTGCTATTTGCATTTGGAATCTGTTGCTGTCAACTCTCAAGATGAGATCCAAAGAGCTGTCACTATCAGTGAAGCAAGCCATCATTAGGCTGAGAAAACAAAACAAACCCATCAGAGAGATAGCAAAAACATTAGGCGTGGCCAAAACAACTGTTTGGAACATTCTTAAAAAGAAGGAACGCACCTCAGCAACACCAAAAGACACGGAAGACCACGGAAAACAATCGTGGTGGAAGACCGAAGAATTCTTTCCCTGGTGAAGAAAACGCCCTTCACAACAGTGGGCCAGATCAAGAACACTCTCCAGGAGGTAGGTGCATGTGTGTTAAAGTCAACAATCAAGAGAAGACTTCACCAGAGTGAATACAGAGAGTTCACCACAAGATGTAAACCATTGGTAAACCTTAAACAGGAAGGCCAGATTAGAGTTTGCCAAACGACATCTAAAAAAGCCTTCACAGTTCTGGAACAACATCCTATGGACAGACGAGACCAAGATCAACTTGTACCAGAGTGATGGGAAGAGAAGAGTATAGAGAAAGAAAGGAACTGCTCATGATCCTAAGCATACCACCTCATCAGTGAAGCATGGTGGTGGTAGTGTCATGACGTGGTCATGTATGACTGCCAATGGAACTGGTTCTCTTGTATTTATTGACAATGTGACTGCTGACAAAAGCAGCAGGATGAATTCTGAAGTGTTTCGGGCAATATTATCTGCTCATATTCAGCCAAATGCTTCAGAACTCATTGGACGGCACAGATGGACAATGACCCAAAGCATACTGCAAAAGCAACCAAAGAGTTTTTTAAGGGAAAGAAGTGGAATGTTATGCAATGGCCAAGTCAATCATCTGACCTGAATCCGATTGAGCATGCATTTCACTTGCTGAAGACAAAACTGAAAGGAAAATGTGCCAAGAACAAGCAGGAACTGAAGACAGTTGCAGTAGAGGCCTGGCAGAGCATTACCAGGGATGAAACCCATCTGGTGATGTCTATGCGTTCCAGACTTCAGGCTGTAATTGACTGCAAAGGATTTGCAACCAAGTATTAACCACCTCAGCTCCCCTAGCTTAAACCCCCTTAATGACCAGACCACTTTTTACAATTCTGCACTACACTACTTTCACGGTTTATTGCTCGGTCATTCAACTTACCACCCAAATGAATTTCACCTCCTTTTCTTCTCACTAATAGAGCTTTCATTTGGTGGTATTTCATTGCTGCTGACATTTTAACTTTTTTTTATATTAATCAAAATTGACCGAAATTTTTGCAACATTTTTCACTTTCTGTTGTAAAATTTTTCAAATAAAACTACATTTCTATATACATTTTTCTCTAAATTTATTGTTCTACATGTCTTTGATAAAAAAAATGCAATAAGTGTATATTTATTGGTTTGCGCAAAAGTTATAGCGTTTACAAACTATGGTACAAAAATGTGAATTTCCGCATTTTAAAGCAGCTCTGACTTTCTGAGCACCTGTCATGTTTCCTGAGGTCCTACAATGCCCAGACAATAGAAACACCCCACAAATGACCCCATTTCGGAAAGTAGACACCTTAAGGTATTCGCTGATGGGCATAGTGAGTTCATGGAAGTTTTTATTTTTTGTTACAAGTTAGCGGAAAATGGGGGCGTGGCTTGTGAGTGCATGGAGTAAGACGCACTGTTCACTGCTCCTGCAAAAATCCTGCTCATTTACACTGGAAGCGCACTCAAACTGACTGAAATTACTTTACCTGGGGTGAGGAAGGTGTCCGGTGATTGCGGTGACAAAATCGGGAGCCTGAAAATGCCGAGGAAATCGTTCAAACTGGCGAAACAAGACCGCATGGAGAAAGGCCAAGATGGCGCCGGAAGTGGAGAGGGGTCGGCGCTGCAGGAGACGGTGAGCCAGAGCGCGGCTGCTAAACTTAGTAAATATGCCAGACTGGACGGTGGAGGGGGCGATTCGGCCAGCGATAAAGGGACTGATATACCTACCTCCTCTGATCAGGAGGACGGATCCATAGACGGCGACGATCCGGTTTCGGCCGGTCAGCCGGTACTCAAATCTGCAGCCCCTGCAATAGTTCCAGAAGACCTGCGGGTTGATTCTACAAGGGAACCCACACTGAAAGATATAATGGTGGCGGTGGCAAGCTGCAACAGTACCCTTAAAGTGCTCGCAGTACAAGTTGGCAGTCTGAGATCAGATGTGTCCATAATCAGGCACAACCTGCACAAGATTTCTGAGCGCACTTCAGATTTGGAAAAGAGGGTGTCCTCACTGGAAGATGTTATTCAACCTCTGCAAATGGCGTCAAAAATGAATGGGAAAGATATAGCTGCCTTATACGCCAAAGCGGATGATTTAGAGAACAGATCGCGGAGAAATAATCTGCGGATTGTTGGAATGCCAGAAAAAACAGAAGGGGCCAATGCTACAGAGTTTGTGGAGAAATGGTTGCACCAGTTATTCCATGAGAAGGGCCTATCTTCCCTGTACGCGGTTGAGCGGGCGCACAGAGTCCCGTCGCGGCCGCTCCCGCCAGGCAGGCCTCCTCGCCCCATACTGGCGAAGATTCTACACTTTAAAGATCGGGACACTATCCTACGCCAGTCAAGGGACAATGATGAGATGGTCATGAATGGGGTCAGAGTGTCCATTTTTCCGGATTATTCCAATGAGGTGCAGCGGAGGAGGAGCAGATTTATAGATATAAAGAAAAGGCTCAGAGTGCTACAGTGAATAATAACGATTGGAATCTACGATTTGTGGGAGAGATCAGCAACACTAGTGTTAATTTTTTGGATCTATGTATTCGGATAGAAAATGGTAATTTTTTAACAACCTCATACTTCAAAGAAACAGATGTAAATTCTTACATTGATATGAAGAGCTGTCATTACGGCCCATGGCTCAAGAACATACCGAAAGGTCAGTTCAAGAGAATGGCCCGTAACTGTACAGAAGTGAGTGATTATAGAACACAATGTGGGGTACTCAAAAACAGGTTTTTGGAAAGAGGGTATGACGAGGCCAATCTAGATATGTGCATACAAAATGTGGAAAGAGAAAAAGAGGGAAGAAGGGAACACACAAAAAAAAAAATGGAAAAGAAGGATAGGGATTATAGGTTTTCCTTTGTGACCAAGTTTTGTTCCATGTCTGATAACATCAAGAAAATGGTAAAAAAGAATTGGGGAGTACTAAGAAACGACCCGACAATAGGAAAAATAATACCAGTGAATCCCCCTTTTATCTTCAGAAAAGCGGCTAGCATTAAAAAAAAACTTGTACATAGTGCCATTCCCCCTGTAAGCATAAAGGTGAAGAAGAAAGTAGGAAAATTCACCTGGTGCGGATTCTGTGCAGGCTGTAAAAACCGTAACCAAAAAGAAAGACAGAGGAGTATTAACTCTATAGTATCCAAAAAGAAGGGGACCGAATTCCGCATAAGAAACAATTGCTCATGTGAAAATGAGGGCATCATATACGTACTGGAGTGCCCTTGTGGGCTCCAGTACGTGGGTAGGACTATCAGGAAACTGAAGGTTAGGGTACAAGAACACCTACGGAACATCAAGAAAGGCCTGATGACCCACAGCGTATCAGCACATTTTAAATTGGTGCATGGAAAAAGCCCGAAAGGTTTAAAATTTGCTGGTGTGGAAACAGTTAAGCCGCACTGGCGCGGGGGGGACTCATTGGCACAGATTAATAAAAAAGAGGTAGAGTGAATCTATAAATTAGGGACCCTACAGCCCAGTGGACTCAACATCGAATTTGACCTAAAACCGTGTTTGGTATAAAATGTTTTTAGTACAAAGTGTTCTCAAATAGTGAAGTAACTGGTTGTTCCGTACCTGGCCTCTTAAGGACCTTGAGCGACGTCATATTGTCCTGACTGTCCTAGTGGACGGTGGAACCTTGTGATGTGGGTTTCGGGGTGGAGGCGGGGTCGAAAACACCTGAGTGACACATAATGGGGAAGAACATCTAAGTGGTACCCCAGGAGAGGGAGGGGAACTAAGGAGTAGTGGTACCTATATTGGGACAAACTTACTAATCATGCACGAGAAACAGTGTTCTCGCCGATGGCGCCGTTGGCTGTTCCCTACCTGGCCTCTTAAGGACCTTCGAGTGACGTCACTTTGGTTTGACTGTCCGATTGAACGGTGGAGCCTCGTGATGTGGATGTCTGGGCGGAGGAGAGGTTGGGAGCACCTGAGTGACGCCACGGGAGTAGGTGGAATACATCGGAAGAAACGCCCCAGAGGTGGGTGGAGAGTACAGGAACTACGTCCTCAGAATAGACAGAGATTAGGGTATAATATGGAGATTGTGGTCTAAATAAATATATAACATTTGAGATATTGGATGGTATGATTAAAATATGGGATAGGAATTTCTATAAGGAGGTTAGAGACACGCATTGAATATTTATGGAATAGCGGTAATCCGAAAGGGTAAAGAAAGATATATATTTGTGTATTAACTGGTAAGAGAGAGAGAAAATCCTCTCACAGTTTTATATTGTATATTTTATTTTTATGTTTGAAATGTGATGGTATCAAAGGATCACTGATGGTTTTTTATTATTATGCATGAATTGCAAACGATGCTTTTAGAATCATGTTAAGATCCGAAATTAGACCGGCCTGTGTAATTAAATCAGCTGGGCTATTTAAGAGGCTTGACTGCAAGCATGCGCAGTTATCGCCCCTGAAGAAGCAAGGTAGCGAAACCCGGGTCGGGCAGGAATGTGACGACTGATACTGATTTTATGCCTTTTGTCTATGAACTTTTGTGAGTAGAATAAAACCTTTTATTAAAAAAGTGTAAAGGGTGCTTTACTATTCTGCCTATTTCCTTTCAACCCTGCAGTGAAAGAGGTCTGGGGAGGACTGGATCCGGCGGGTATTGAGGAGAGGGGCTGACACCCTTTTTCATTCACTGATGACCGGGAGACATAGTCTCTAGCAGCGCGGTTCCAAAACCCCTTTTAATTTATCAGAGTGCTACAAGTTCCGTACGCCATGTTGTTCCCGGCTAGATTACGAGTGGTGGCATTGGGATCCACCAGATTCTTTGAGGATCCGGAAGAAGCAACTAAGTGGCTGGACGTTCACGAGCGACAACTGAGAAGTGGGGCCCTGGACACTTGAAGGAAACAGTTTGCAGTTTGTGTTCACTTTATATGCATAGGATTGCACCCTAATGTCACTTTAATGTTATACCAGTTATAAAGTGTATTGAGTGTTGCTACCACACGGTAGATCCTGATGCAGGAGTAGGAAGTTGGGATAAGAAATGTATTTCCCAGTTGTGGAGAGGATTCTCTACCTGAGGGAGAATGTTGGAATCAGAAGTGATTTTTGTTTAACATTGGGCATGGTGCTTACAGATTGCCCTGAGTTAGAGTTGGATGTTTGGGAGGGGGGGGTTGTGGTTACTTTTCAAAGTAGCCTGATTACTGGGGAGGGGGAGGGAGGGTGACGGGTCAGAGATGGGTGAGGGGCGTGAATTATGTGAGAGAGTGACATCAGTATGGGGTGTGAGATTCAAACATGCCGTAATCTTTCATCATGACACAGGTGATTAAAGTGTTGAGCTGGAATGTGAGGGGAATGGCTGATGCACGAAAACGACAATGTATATTTCAATATTTGGGTCGGTTTCAGCCGGCTATCTGCTGCTTGCAGGAAACGCATTTGTCCAATGATAATGTGAAGTGGCTGAACAAAAATTGGGTAGGACATGTGGTACATGCAATCCATTCCTCTCACTCCAGGGGCGTAAGTATGATTGTGCATAAAAGTATAAGGTACGAACAACTGAAGCAATGTGGGATGCTGAGGCAGGTATGTGTGGTAGTGTGCAAGATTGATGGGATCCAGGTGTGTTGGTGTCAGTGTATGTGCCTCCACCGTTTGCTTCCCCTGTAATAAGGGATATTATGACCTTGGTGGCGGACTTCCCTGACTGCCGTGGCTGCTAGTGGGACTTCATTGTACATTGAATGACTCCTTAGATAGATAGTCGGGTAGAAGGTGCCAGTGGATCACCGGGGAGTGTGGCTCTAAAGAATATTATGAGGGGAAACGGATTACTTGATGTTTGAGGCTGCGCAACCCGGATAAGCGGGTGTTTTTCATGTAGATCTGCTACGCATCATTCATTATCACGCATAGATCTGGCTTGGTTAATGATGTTATGCTGCCATTGATAAGAGATGTTGTCTATCACCCTCGGTCGTTGTCTGACCATTCCTTGGTGCAGGTTGATTTGTGCCTGGGCGTGCGTAGGCAGGACCGAGGTTGTGAAATGTAACCCGCATTGGCTTGAATGTACTTGGTGATTTGTCTGAGATTACTCTGGAGTGTCAGGGAGTACCTTTCTATTAATGGAGGGGACGGCTTCCATTCACGGAGTCTGGGATGCCATGAAAGCGTTCTGAGAGGGGGTACTGATCAAAGAAATAAGTAAGCATAAATCTAAATCCAGAGAGGCAGATGTTAAAGCTCAGTGTACAAGTAACAGAGGCTGAAAGGGAGTTTGGTAGAATCCCCACTATGCTAATAGTGAGGCGCTGGAGGTAGCTCAGGAACAACTGAGGTGTCACCTACTACAGGCTGCAGAGAGGAACGTAGTTAGATTACCGCCAAAGCTCTTTTGAGGAGGGAGAGAAAGTTGGGCATTTGCTCTCAGTGGTTTCCTCAGGCACAGAGGGGTTCTTCTTGTATACAAGAACTAATGGATGGTAATGGAAGTAGTAAGCCAGGATACAAAAGGGATTTTAGATATTCTAAAAAGGTTTTTATGTCTCTCTCTATGCTTCCAAGGCGTATAGCTCGGATTGAGGCCTTGTCGCCCTTTCTGGCTGAGGCTCAGCTATCAGTGTTATCAGAGGAGGAAGAGAGAGACGGGAAGAGCCGATCACGCTGGAGGAGTTAGAGGCAGGCTCTTGGGGGGATGGCGAACGGTAAGGCGCCGGGGGCAGACGGTACTACCAGTGGAGGTGTATAAAAAGTTGCAGGGGGTACTTCTTCCTGAATTACTTAAGGTTCTTGAACATTCTCTGGAGACGGGTTCGCTACCACATTCGATGCAGGAGGCTATCATAGTAGTTATTCCTAAGCCTGGGAAAGATCCCAAGTTCCTGATTCTATAGACCAATTTCGCTATTAACAGCAGATGTGAAGCTCCTGGCGAAGGTGTTGGCGAACAGGCTGTCCAGGGTAATACTAACTATAGTAGCACCGGATCAAACGGGCTTTATGCCTGGGAAATCGACTGCTATAAATATCCCGTAGAGTATATGCCAGTCTGAATATTCCAGCAGATAATGGAGGAGATAGGGCCTTAACTTGTGTTAGATGCCGCCAAGCGTTCGACCAGTGTTGAATGGAACTACCTATGGAAAACATGAGAGTCATGGCTTTGTGCTCGATTTATTCAGTGGGGTGAAAGTGTTGTATTCAAGCCCAAAGGCACGGATCAGAGCTAATGGGGGGCTGTCAGATAGCTTTCCTTTGGCCAGGGGCACCAGACAGGGTGCCCATTGTAACCTTTGTTGTTTGCGCTAGCAATTGAACCACTTGCAGCCTTATTAGCCCTGTCACCTCATATTGTGGGGTTTAGATATGGGAGACGCAAAATAAAGTGGCAATGTATGGCTGATGACACTATGTTATTTCTGGGTGACACTGGGGGCTCTCTGGATGCGGCCATGGCATTAATAGATAAATTTGGTGGCTTCTCTGGGCTTCGGATAAATTGGCAGAAGTCTGCCTTGATGCCGGTAGACGGACAGGCACTCTCTGGTGTGCAGGCGGATAGTTTGATTTCCTGGGTGGGCAAGTTTAAATATCTGGGGTTATATATAACACCTAGACTGCTAGATTTTGAAGAGCTCAATTTAACTCCTTTGCTAAATACCTTTAGGCTGAAGGCAAGGACATGGGGTAGACTCTTTTTGTCGGTGGTGGGCAGAGTGAATCTCCTAAAAATGGTAATGATGCCTCAGTTACTATACATATTGAATAACGCCCCTGTATGGATCCCAGTTGAGAGAGTTAGGAAAATACATTCGATATTTAGAGATCTTATCTGGAAATATGGTCAAGCTAGGATTAAGCTGGAGACGCTGCAATATCCCAAGTCTGAAGGTGGCTTGGCTGTCCCTAACGCCTGGATTTATTTCTTAGCCTCTCAGTGTCAACATTTTAAGGGTTGGATGGAATTTCAGCTATCAGATGTGACGGGGAAGATACTGCAACACTGGTTGGGTAGTAGGGATCTTATGGGTATTCTGGAAGGTGCAGGGATGCATGGGGGGAGAGAGAAAGTGACGCTTATTGAGCTTATGAAAAAAGTGTAGGCAAAGGTGAAATTGATCAGGGGAGTTGGTGGGGTAGGAGAGCTTTCCCCAATATGGAACAATAACTTGATGCCAGAGTTCATTTCTCTATCAGGAGTCCGAAATTGGGAATCCCATGGAGTAATGAGGATAGGTCAATTGATAGAGACTAATATATTTAAATCATTTCAAGGTCTACAGCAGGAATTCAACATTCCTAAAGTTTGGTTCTATCAATACCTGCAACTGAGACACGCCTAGGATGTCACGATAAGGAAGGGATGCATTATTGCAAAAACGGATGTGGTCCATAAACTGGTTCTCCCAGCTGGAGGAAAGAGAGGTTTGATATCACAGGTGTATACTCTGCTTTAAGACAAATTTTTGATAGATTTCCCTCTTACTAGGATGATAAAATGGGAAAAGGATCTGGGGGACATCCCTAAGGAACAGTGGGAAGATATATTGGAGTCAGTCCCGAGAGTGTCTGTAAGTGAACAGGGCAAGTTGTCACAACTGTTTATCATCCACAGAGTCTACAAAACTCCAGTGTTTTTACGGAAAATTGGGATTAGAACTGATGACAATTGTCCAAAATGTATGGCGGAAGGTGCAGATCTGTTTCATATGCTTTGGTCTTGTCCAGTGCTAAGTAGATATTGGGATGAGGTGTTGACTTTGATTAATCGTAACCTGGAGTTGAGGGGTGCAGAAGGACCCAAAGATATGTGTGCTGGGATATGTGAAGGAGATTGGTGGGGGAGAGGCGGTCAAGGTGGCAGTTTGGGAGACTATTGTATGTGGCCAGGAAATTGATCGCTTTTAGGTGGATCCAGGGGATCCGCCAACTGTGGATGAATTTGTGAGAAAGGTGCATGATATTTAACTTTAGAGAGGGAGTGTTTGTTAGGAGAGGATGTCCTCAGAAGTTTGAAAAGTTGTGGAATGAATGGTTGTCTCACACTCATGTTGTAATATAAAAAGGTCTTGAAAATTCATGCTCTGATTTGGGGGGGGTTGGCAGTTGGGGGAGGGGGGTGGGAGTTGTTGGGGTGTAACATCAAATTACTCTGTAATTGTTTTGTCTTTATCTTGTATATTCATTATGTACAATGAATGTGAAGATGTATCAAATATATGGACATATGATAATGTTTTATACAATTCTGTGTATTGGAGAGTGGTGGGGAGAAAATATCAGAAAAAATTGTGACCAAATGTCTTGTGAGTATGCCAACTTTATTTGAACAATAAAAACGATTTGATTGAAAAAAAACAAGTTAGCGGAAAATGATTATTTTTTTATTTATTTATTCCACTAACTTGTGACAAAAAATAAAATTTTACATGAACTCGCCATGCCCCTCACGAAATACCTTGGGGTGTCTTCTTTCCAAAATGGGGTCACTTGTGGGGTATTTATAACTGCCCTGGCATTTTAGGGGACCTAAAGCGTGAGAAGTAGTTTGGGAATCCAAATGCGTTATAAAATGCCGCTGTGAAATCGTAAAGATACTCATTGGAATTTGGGCCCCTTTGCGCACCTAGGCTGCAAAAAAGTGTCTCACATGTGGAATCGCCGTACTCAGGAGAAGTAGGGGGTGTAATTTTTACATATACCCATGCTGGGTGAGATATATATCTCTGTAAAAGACAACTTTTCCCATTTTTTTATACAAAGTTGTCATATTTCTCTCACCCAGCATGGGTATATGTAAAAATACACCCCAAAACGCATTGCCCTACTTCTCCTGAGTACGGCGATACCACATTTGTGACACTTTTTTGCAGCCTAGGTGTGCAAAGGGGCCCATTCCAATGAGTACCTTTTAGGAGGGCATTTTTAGACATTTAGATTCCAGACTACTTCTCAAGCTTTAGGGCCCCTAAATTGCCAGGGCAGTATAAATACCCCACATGTCACCCCATTTTAGAAAGAAGACACCCCAAGGTATTCCGTGAGGGGGCATGGCGAGTTCATAGAAGATTTTTTTTTTTTGGCACAAGTTAGCGGAAATTGATTTTTTAATATTTTTTCTCACAAAGTCTCCCTTTCCCGCTAACTTGGGACAAAAAGTTCATCTTCATGGACTCAATATGCCCCTCAGCGAATTACCTTGGGGTGTCTTCTTTCCAAAATGGGGTCATTTGTGGGGTGTTTGTACTGCCTGGCATTTGAGGGTCTCCACAATATTACATGTATGGCCAGCATTAGGAGTTTCTGCTATTCTCCTTATATTGAGCATACGGGTAATGAGATTTTTTTTTTCCGTTCAGCCTCTGGCTGAAGAAAAAATGAACGGCACAGATTTCTTTATTCGCATCGATCAATGTGGATGAAAAAATCTCTGCCAAAAAATGTGCAAAAAAAAAGGAGGGGAAAGGCGTCTGCCAGGACATAGGAGCCCTGCCCAACATCCAAACCCACTCAGCTCGTATGCCCTGGCAAACCCGATTTCTCCATTCACATCAATCGATGTGGATGAATAAATCATTGCCGGAATTTTTTATTTTTTTATAAAAAATGTTTGCCAAAGCATATGAACACCGCCCGTCAGCTCATAAGCCTCGGCAAACATATCTTTTTTTACTGCAGAGGAGAAATCTTGTCTTGCAGCGCCGCATACACCGACTTTGTGTAATCTGACAGCAGCGCAATGCTTCTGTCAGAATGCACATCAGTGCTGCAGCTGGTCGATCGGTTGGTCCACCTAGAAGGTAAAAAGACAAAACAAAAAAAAAAAAAAAACAGGCCGCATTAACTTTTATAAACTTTATTGAACTTTTAGAACATTAACTTTTTTGCTTACCTGTGATTTTTTTTTTTTTTTTTACCTTTATAGGACAAACCTCTCCTTCCCCATGGGACAATGTGCAAAGCGCAAATCGCCCAGAGATGTGGCGAAGTACATTATGTACTTTGTCCCAGGTGAAAGGAGAGGTTTGCAGCAGCTCTGTGTGAAAGGGCCCTAAGACCCCGGTGTGCGTGTCCTGTGTCACGCAATCCCTATACTAATAGTGTGTGGTACTTCCGGAAACACTCCCCTAAGCATAGGGCAGGGTGGTCAGGGCAGTCAGGACAGAAATAGCGGTAGTCACTCCTTATTTCACTCCTGCTACAGACACAACATTTTTTTCGGGGTGGCGTTTGGTTTGAGCTACCAGCAACGACATTGGGGAAATGTAGCTCGTGTAGACGGCTCACTACACTGGTGGTTGGGGCCACGGAACCTCCTGGATACAGGAGGTTCTCGATGATCTCTTCCTGAAATTTGAGGAAGGATCTTGTTCTCCCAGCCTTACTGTAGAGAACAAAACTATTGTACATAGCCAATTGAATTAGGTATACAGACACCTTCTTATACCAGCGTCTGGTCCTGCGGGAGAGTAAATAAGGAGCCAACATCTGGTCATTGAAGTCCACCCCTGCCATGAGCAAATTATAGTCGTGGACCGAGAGGGGCTTTTCAATGACACTGGTTGCCCGTTCAATTTAGATTGTCGTGTCTGCGTGAATGGAGGAGAGCATGTAAACGTCACGCTTGTCTCTCCATTTCACCACGAGCAGTTCTTCGTTACACAAGGCAGCCCTCTCCCCCCTTGCAAGACGGGTGGTAACGAGCCGTTGGGGGAAGCCCCGGCGACTAGGTCGCGCGGTGCCACAGCAGCCAATCTGTTCTAGAAACAAATGCCTGAAGAGGGGCACACTTGTGTAGAAATTGTCCACATATAGGTGGTACCCCTTGCCAAATAAGGGTGACACCAAGTCCCAGACTGTCTTCCCACTGCTCCCCAGGTAGTCAGGGCAACCGACCGGCTCCAGGGTCTGATCTTTACCCTCATAGACACAAAATTTGTGCGTATAGCCTGTGGCCCTTTCACAGAGCTTATACAATTTGACCCCATACCGGGCGCGCTTGCTTGGGATGTATTGTTTGAAGCCAAGGCGCCATGTAAAATGTATCAGGGACTCGTCTATGCAGACGTTTTGCTAAGGGGTATACAAATCTGCAAATTTGGTGTTAAAGTGGTCTATGAGGGGCCGAATTTTGTGGAGCCGGTCAAAAGCTGGGTGGCCTCTGGGTCGAGAGGTGCTATTATCACTAAAGTGCAGGAAACGCAGGATGGTCTCAAATCGTGTCCTGGACATAGCAGCAGAGAACATGGGCATGTGATGAATTGGGTTCATGAACCAATATGACCGCAATTCATGCTATTTTTGTCAGGCCCAAGTTGAGGAGAAGGCCCAGAAAGGTTTTAAATTCGGAAACTTGGACGGGTTTCCACCGGAAAGACTGGGCATAAAAGCTTCCCGGGTTGGCGGCTATAAATTGAGTGGCATACCTGTTTGTTTCTGCCACGACTAAGTCAAAGAGCTCCGCAGTGAAGAACAGCTCAAAAAACCCCAGTCCCGATCCGATCTGAGTTGTCTCAACCCGAACTCCAGATTGGGCGGTGAAAGGGGGAACTACTGGTGCAGCTGAAGATGGGGGCTGCCAATCAGGGTTTGCCAGCACCTCAGGGACTCTAGGGGCTCTACGGGCCTGTCTGTGCGGTGGGAACTACTGCACGTGCCACCGTACCAGCTTCAACTGCCCTTCTGGTGCTCGCCACTTCACCATGTTCTACGTCAGTGCTGGTATTAGGTCCAGGATGGCCTGCGCTGCTGGTGTATGCCTCACCACGTAATCTGACAGCGCCAGCCCCACTCTGCTGCCCTTGAAGCGGATCCTGCGCAACCTGTGGTCTAGCAACGCGGGCCGGGTACGCCTGGTGGTATCAGGGACCTCAACCTCATCGTCCGAACTTTGGGTCAGACTGCCACTGCCTTCTACAGGTTCGTATTCTGACCCGCTGGATTCGTCAGATGAGGGTTCCCATTCCTCATCCGACTGGGTCAGAAGCCTGTAGGCCTCTTCAGAAGAATACCCCTTATTTGCCATTTGGTCAACTAAATTTAGGGGGTATTCCCTGAGACTACCAAGAAAAAAAGCAAGCCTGTCTTACAAATGGGAGGCTAGCGAAGTACAGGAAGCCACTGCGATTGATAAAAAATATCAAAACAGATTTTTTTTATCGCCGCAGCGCTTGTGTATTGATTGTGCAGTGATAAAAAAAAAAAAAAAAATTTTGGCACTGCGGCGGGGCGGGCGTGGGTGAACGCACGTGTGGGCGACCGATCAGGCCTGATCATGCAAACACTGCGTTTTGGGTGGAGGGCGAGCTAAGGTGACACGAATACTTGTTCTGATCACTTACAGATACTATAAAAGTACCAATGCTGATTAGCGATACGCTAATCAGCGAATCAGTGACTGCGGTGCTGTGGGCTGGGCGCTAACTGACGCTAAACTACCTACCAAAGGGACCTAAACTATCATAAACCTAACAGTCAATACTGGTGGAAAAAAAAAAGTGACAGTTTACACTGATCACTTTTTCCCTTTCACTAGTGATTGACAGGGGTGATCAAGGGGTTAATTGGGGTGATGGGGGGGTGATCTGGGGCTAAATATGTAGTGTTTGGTGTACTCACTGTGATCTGTGCTCTCTGCTGGGACCAACCGACGAAAAGGATCCAGCAGAGAGCACAGAAGCCATTTAACACATTATATTTATAAATATAATGTGTTAAATGGCTTGTGATTCGATTTTTTAAAAGTCAGCAACCTGCCAGCGGTGATCATTGGCTGGCAGGTTGGTGACGAACTTCTCCTGCGACTTTTCCCGGCCCGCACTGCGCATGCGCGGGCCGGCTATGCTCGTAATCTCACGTCTCGCGAGAGGACGCGCCGATGCGTCCAGGAGGAATAACCCGGCCGCCCGCAGGACGCATCCCTGCGTTAGGCGGTCGGGAGGTGGTTAAAAAGTGAAAGTTTGATTTATGATTATTATTCTGTCCCATTACTTTTGGTCCCTTAACAAGTGGGAGGCACATATGCAAACTGTTGTAATTCCTGCACCGTTCACCTGATTTGGATGTAAATACCCTCAAATTAAAGCTGACAGTCTGCAGGTAAAGCACATCTTGTCCGTTTCATTTCAAACCCATTGTGGTGGTGTATAGAGCCAAAAATTTTAGAATTGTGGCGATGTCCCAATATATTGATGGACCTGACTGTATATAGGGATATACATATACACAATTCTTCAATCTGCCAAGTCCCACATTTTTTCAGTACTCATATTGAAACTAGCACACATATTTATATGAAGTGCACATCTATTGCTTGTACCTAGTTATTTGTAATTTTATCCTCAAGCTTTTTTGAATCAATCTTTAATTATTTATATTCTGATCGTCAAGTTTTTTTTATTATGCTTCAATTTATTTATTCATTAATTTAAGTACTGTCTACCTATATTCGGATCGCAAGTAGTTTTACCATCCATATATATTTAATATTATTTTTACTCTTTAATTTTTCTCATATTTATTATGCATCACCTTTTTCTCATCTTAATTATATGTGAGTACCTTTTCTAATAATTAGATTATTGCATCTATTTCATTATAATTTTTTATTTGCACACTACTCTATTTTATACTTAGACTTGATAAAGGGGTCCGTAGAACCCCGAAACGCGTTGTCTCTCAATAAACTTTATGACATACTACATCTGGTTGTAATCCTGCGCCTTGTGTCCACACGCTCACTTGACTCTTATGGTCCAGTGGAGCTCCAGTACAATCTTAGCTAAAGGACCGGGGGGGTGGGGGTTGTAACACCCCCTCCAGCCCCAATTGCTGCGATTGGCCGCTTAATACTTATTGGCAAATCACAGCTTTCTCACTATAAAATATATACCAGTAAGGGGAATGCAGGTGGGCACAAATGGAATTGATTGGCGCTGTAAAGGACAGCACCAATCATGGCTATGTTTACAAAGAGGAGGTGGTTGTTTGTCATCCCTTCTGTCTGCTGTGATTGGCTGGTATAGCATACCAGCCAATCGCAGCACAAGAGGAGCATGTAGATTAATGAAAGCCTCTGTATTTCGCCATTTCAGTGCCATTTCAGTTTATTTGCGGAGTGCAGATCCTGTGCTCCACAGTGATATAGTGTGAAAAAATGTGGAAACCTGTGTGTCCCTGGAACTGCTGCAGTGTTCAATAATCTAATTGTTAATTGACAGCAGTTCCAGGATCCCTGGTCCCTAAATCCCTATTCCATCTTCTCCCCTGTGCATTTTGGCGGATGCTGAGCCATCCGTGAACGCCTTTTTGTCACAGGAGTTTTTTTTTTTTTTTTAGCCCTACACCAATTTTTCTTATCACCATCCACTACACATTCATTTTTTGAAAACACCTGTGGGGTCAAAATACTCACTTAGACCCCTTGCTAAATTTCTTGAGGGGTACAGTTTCCAAAATGGGGTTACCAGAGAAGCCAGTGCTTTTTCCTATAGTGTGTAAGCACGGCCACCACTACTGGATTGCAGGATGGCCGTAACCCCTGCATACGAGCAGTGTATAATGTGATGGAAAAATTAATCCATCCAGGAAAGGGGACAATATGGATAATAACAATACATTAGTAAGTGGCTTGGATCAACTTTCTCTACATGACAAATTACATTTGCTGAAGTGACAACTTTTTTAAAATTAGTTTTGAATAATTGGAGGGGTGTAGTTTCTAAAATGGGGTCAAATCTGGGTGGTTTATATGATATAAGAGTCACTTTAGAATTGAATTGGTCCTGTAAAAAGTGAGTTTTGGAAATTTTCTTCAAAATATGAAAAAAATGCTTCAAAAATTATAAGACGACATTTACAAAATAATGCAAACAAAGTAGACATATGGTGACTGTTAATTAATAACTATTTTATGAAGTATCACTGTTTTCAAAGCAGAAAATTTCAAATTTAGAAAATTTCAAATTTTTCTAAATGTTTTGTAACTTTAGAATTTCCTTTTTTATAAATAAAGTACAAACATCAACCCAAATTTACCACTAACATGAAGTATGATGTGTCATGCAAAAACCATCTTAGAAATACTTGGATAAGTAAAAGTGTTCTAAAGTTATTACCACATAAAAATTTGGCTCGGTCAGGAAGGTGAGAACTGGCTAGAAGGGGTTAATAGATATCGTGACGGCAGGAACACAAGATCTTAAACGTTCCTACAGATCATAAAGTATTTTGTAACTGATAGAGATGTGTGGAATCTTTCTTTCATGTAACTAGATTGATTTTATTATGTAGTTGCTTTAAAGAGGACCTTTCACTACAATAAAAAATCTACACTAAGCATACAGACATAGAGAGCGGCGCCCAGGGATCTCCCTGCACTTACTATTATCCCTGGGCGCCGCTCTGTTCTCCCGGTATAGGCTCCGGTATCTTCAGATTTTCGGCTCAACTGGGAGGAGCCTGCCGGATTCTCCTTCTCCCAGGCTGTAGCGCTGGCCAATCGCAGCGCTCAGCTCATAGCCTGAGAGGTTTTTTTTCTCTCTCAGGCTATGAGCTGAGCGCTGCGATTGGCCAGCACTCCAGCCTGGGAGAAGGAGAATCCGGCAGTCTCCTACCAGTTGAGACGAAAATCTGAAGATACCGGAGCCTATACCGGGAGAACAGAGCGGCGCCCAGGGATAATAGTAAGTGCAGGGAGATCCCTGGGCGCCGCTCTCCATGTCCGTATGCTTAGTTTAGATTTTTTATTGTAGTGAAAGGTCCTCTTTAAGTTGCTTGTTCCTTATCTCAACTGCCTCCCCTCCCCCTTTGCATCAAGCTGTCTGTTTGTCCAACACTGAAGCGAGAACAGAGGGGGATTTAAGCTGCAATAGGCCCCTCACTTCTCCCACAGGATGAAAAACAGTCAGTATCTGGTGTGGCCATCATTTGCCTCACCCAGTGCAACACATCTCCGTCGCATAGACTTGATCAGGTTGTTGATTGTGGTCTGTGGAATGTTGGTCCACTCCTCTTCAATAGCTGTGCGCAGTTGCAGAATATTGGCAGGAACTTGAACACGCTGTCGTATCCGCCGATCCAGAGCATCCCAAACATGCTCAATGGGTGACATGTCCGGTGAGTATGCTGGCCATGCAAGAACTGGGATGTTTTCAGCTTCCAGGAATTGTGTACAGATCCTTGCAATATCGGGCCGAGCATTATCATGCTGCAACATGAGGTGATGGTCGTGGATGAATGGCACAACAATGGGCCTCAGGATCTCGTCACGGTATCTCTGTGCATTCAAAATGCCATGAATGAAATGCATCTGTGTTCCTTGTCCATAACTACGCCTGCCCATACCATAACCCCACCGCCACCATGGGCCACTCGATCCACAACGTTGACGTCAGCAAATCGCTCACCCACAGGACGCCACACACGCTGTCTGCCATCTGCCCTGAACAGTGAAAACCGGGACTCCAACGTGCCAGATGCCATCGAATGTGAGAATTTGCCCATTCAAGTCGGTTACGATGACGAACTGCAGTCAGGTCCAGACACCGATGAGGATGACGAGCTTCCCTGAGACGGTTTCTGACAGTTTGTGCAGAAATTCTTTGTTTATGCAAACAGATTGTTGCTGCAGCTGTCCGGGTGGCTGGTCTCAGACGATCATGGAGGTGAACATGCTGGATGTGGAGGTCCTGGGCTGATGTGGTTACATGTGTTCTTCGGTTGTGAGGCCGGTTGGATGTATTGCCAAATTCTCTGAAATGCCTTTGGAGATGGCTTATGGTAGAGATATGAACATTCACTGCACTGGCAACAGCTCTGGAAGACATTCCTGCAGTCAGCATGCCAATTGCACGCTCCTACAAACATTGCGACATCTGTGGCATTGTGCTGTATGATCAAACTGCACATTTCAGAGTGACCTTTTATTATGGGCAGTCTAAGGCACACCTGTGCAATATTCATGCTGTCTAATCAGCACCTTGATATGCCACACCTGTGAGGTGGGATGGATTATCTCGGCAAAGGA
The DNA here is from genome assembly GCF_905171765.1 of Bufo bufo. Taxonomy (NCBI): domain Eukaryota; kingdom Metazoa; phylum Chordata; class Amphibia; order Anura; family Bufonidae; genus Bufo; species Bufo bufo. Next base: position 177,695,762 of record NC_053394.1, read on the forward strand.
GAAGTGCTCACTACACAGATTTAGACAGACTTGTGAACAATATTTGAGAGTAATGGGTCTTTTGTGTATATAGAAAATGTTTCAGATCTTTGAGTTCAGCTCATGTAAAATGGGAACAAAACCAAAAGTGTTGCGTTTATATTTTTAATTACCGTATTTTTCGCCCTATAAGAAGCACTTTTCCCCCCCAAAAAATGGGGGGGAAATGCCCCTGAGTCTTATGGGGCAAATGCTGTCATTTTTACATCGCAGGTTGCGATGTATGAGCGAGCGGGGAGGGGCTGGGAGGAGGAGCTGGGGGCCGGCAATTGCGGCGGGGCCGGTGCAGTCACTGTACTCCGGCCCCGCCGCTCCAGTGCTGCACTATACAAATATAAAATGTCTCATTCAATTGAGCGTTTAAACATGCCCCCCCACTTTTATTATTACCGTACACCCTAACAGCTTCTGTAGAATGCAGGCAGGCAGGCCGGGCGGGCGGCAGCGTAACGCCCTGATGTCATGTGCCTACGCCGCCTACTTGATAAATGAAGCAGGCGGCGCAGGCACGTGACGTCAGTGAGTGACGCGCCTGCCTGCCTGCCTTGTACAGAAGCTGTTAGGGTGTACGGTAATATTAGGAGTGAGGGGGCATGTTTAATCACTTTTAATTGAATGAGACATTTTATATTTGTATACTGCAGCATTGGAGCGGTGGGGGTGAGGGGGGGAAATCTGTGGATGACAGTTTTATGGGGGACATCTGTGGATGGCACTGTTAAGGGGTGGGGAGTCTGTGGATGGCACTGTTATGGGGGGTCTGTGGATGGCACTGTTATGGGGTGGGGGGTCTGTGGATGGCACATATATAACAGTGCCATCCACAGATCCCCCATAACAGTGCGTCATCCACAGATTCCCCCATAACAGTGCGTCATCCACAGATCCCCCCATAGCAGTGCGTCATCCACAGATCCCCCATAACAGTGCGTCATCCACAGATCCCCCATAACAGTGCGTCATCCACAGATCCCCAGTAATAGTGCCATCCACTGACCACCATTAGTTCCAAACCCACCAAAAGCACACCTTTTGGTTAAAAAAAAAATTTTTCTTATTTTCCTCCCCAAAAACAGTTTGGTGTGTTATCTCCTTTCTTCTTATCTTTTTTTTCCTTCTTAGCCAATGAAATAATGGCATGAGCCTCGGAGGGGGACGCCCCTCTCTGAAGATGTAAAACGGCTTTACTCATTGTCATAAACAAAGAGATTGTCTTTTACCAGCTTGCGTCAGTGTCTAGTCTCTCTGCCACGCGTGGATAATAACCCCTTGAGGGTACCTTGATTTGGAGCACCAGAGTGTATCTTAAAGAGGACCTTTCACATCTCCTGACACTCCTGTTTTAATAGCTACATACATTCCCCATGTAATAACAATTTTGGAGCATCTAGTCTTATAACTCTATGTTGTGCCATTCCTTTGTTAATCCTGCTAGAATTTATGAATGAATTGCTAGCAGTCTGCAGTAATGGTACAGAGGGGTGGTAACCAGTTGGAGGTGTGTACCTGCACAGTCTGAAAATGGCAGCACTGATTGGATAGAGTCAGTCTGTGCAGGTACACCCCCCCAACTGGTTACCACCCCTCTGTACTCTTACTGCAGACTGCTAGCAATTCATTCATAACTTCTAGTAGAAATAATAAAGGAATGGCACAACATACAGCCATAAGAGTAGATGCTCCAGAATTGTTATTACATGGGGGATGCATGAAGCTATTAACAGGCATGTCAGGAGTGGTGAGGGGTCCTCTTTAAATGCTTTAATTAAAGCAACTTCAACATAATAATCTTCATGTTCATCTACCTGTTGATCTAGTGAGACACTGTGATGTTCTCCTGCGCAATCCTCTTGGCGAAGAGGACTGAGACATCTCTGCGGTGTGATTTTCATACTGGATAGATCTGTAGGAAACACATGCAGTGGAAAATATATATGGTGCATGAATTTACACGTCTGCAAAACTAGTGTAATTTGCACCTAAATTGTCAAACTGGTGGTGCAAGTTTACACTATTTCTAGCACAGACTAGTTATACACCCTTAGTGATTAAATACATTCTTTTATCATAGTATTCAAGAAAGGATGTGTGTGGTTAGCTGTGTATAATACCTAGTGAAATGAGGGGCTGGCGATTCTCCATTATTGTGTCCTTGTATCCATCTTTGTGTTCTTCTACATATTCCCACTCCTCCATGGAGAAAAAGACAGCGACATCCTGACATCTAATAGGAACCTGATACGTAATCATACAGTGATCATCCACACATCTCTTTTGGTATCAGTATATGACATCCCAGCATTCCCAGCAGCGCTCACCTCTCCAGTCAGCATCTCGATGATCTTATTGGTGAGGTCTAGGATCTTCTGCTTATTGCTTCTCTCATACATGTTGATGGAGCTGTTCATTCTCAGTCCTGGGCTCCTGGGTTTTACACATTCACCAGATGTCTCCTTCACTACTGTATGATTCTGTATAGAGAGACACACTGATAAATATTACTGACCCTAAAGTCCGCACCTCTGCAGTCATGTCCATGTTTTAGAATACATAACTGCTAGGATCCTTACCTCACCCGTCAGCAGGTAGATTATCTCCAAGGTGAGATTTAACAGTCTCTCAGCCATTGTGTACCTGTCCCTATCCATTCTTGCTGAGTCGCTGGGAGGATCCTATAGAGTAGTGAAGAAACCTGAGAAAAAGGAGAGATTCTGCTTGAGCAATTAGGTGAAATTCATCATGAACAATGGGAAACCCTTTGAAGGAAATATTGATGTGTAGATGTTGCTTTATCTCCGTAAGGTTTGGAGCAAGAGCTGAATAGATTCGCAATCACCCATTCTCGTATGTGAGCAATTAGTCTTTTTAGGCGGATACAAAAAAAAATTGCAAATGTTTTTCTGTAGAACTGTAAAATGAATAAATACATCTGGACCTAGGACATTATAGGCCCACACGTGTTAGCATCATAATAAATTGTTGTCTACTAGCCCTAAAAAATGGGAAATGTTTACCCCCTTAAAAGGGGTTTTCTCACTTCAGCAAATAGTATTTACCATAATTAAAACAAGGCACTTACTAATATATTGTTGTTAGCCATATTGCGTCCTTTGCAGTCCATCAGTGGTGGCTGTACTTGCACACTATTGAAAAACGCACTTGCCTATGAGCAGCCCTGTGGTCACGGCAACCAGAGAGGCCGGTCCTTTTTCCTATAGTATGCAAGCATGACCACCACGGATGAACTGCAGGGTGGTCATAACCATGGAAACGAGCAGTATATAATGCAATGGAAAATGAATCCAGCCAGTAAAGGAGGCAATATGGACAATCACAATACATTAGTAAGTGGCTTGTATTAACTTCCTCTACATAATAAATGCTATTTGCTGAAGTGAGACAACCCCTTTAAGGAAGCAACCAGTTTTGGTCTTAAAAGAGTTTTCCAGAACTAAGCCCTAGGATAGGTCATCAATCAGATCGTGGGGTCCAACTCCTGGCACCCACACCAATTGTTACATAAAGCCATAGTTCCAGGAAATAAACAGCTCTGTACACTGTGCAGTGGTCATTATGGGGTACTGCAGTTTAGCACCCATTAAGTGAACTTACAGTTTTTCAATCATTGGTAAAATACATTACAATATTTCTGTATTGTATTGTACTTTATCAGTATAAGGCCTCATGCACACGACCGTTTTTCGGGTCCGCATCCGAGCCGCAGTTTTTGCGGCTCGGGTGCGGACCCATTCACTTCAATGGGGCCGCAAAAGATGCAGACAGCACTCCATGTGCTGCCCGCATCCGTTGCTCTGTTCCGAGGCCCCGCAAAAAAAATATAGCATGTCCTATTCTTGTCCGGTTTGCGGACCGCAAAAAACAGCACGGTCGTGTGCATGTAGACTTACACTGACAATTTGCCTATTAGACCGTGACATTGTGAGGTCTCTGGTTGCCATGGCCATCATTGGGACCCTGCACACGCATGGCAAGGGGCTTGATGGGATACAGAGGGAGCCCCCTCACTCTGTAAACCATTTAGATGCCACGGTCAATATTGACCACAGCATCTGAAGGGTTAAGCTGCTGGGATCAGAGTTATGTCCAATCCCAGCAGTGAAGTCAAGGTGCAAGGTATTATACAGCTTGCACCCACAAGGGCTGACTGGGGCACAGCTCCAGAGCCTGCACCATCACTGTGCCATACTATTACATTGCTTTGTGTTAACTGATAATTGAAGCAATATAATAGTATGGTGTTTGTCAGGAAGGGGTTAAAAGGAATCTTTCAACATCTTTCTGTTGCTCTATATGAGGGCAGCATAACATAGTGAAAGGCATTCTGATGTCAGCGCTGTGTTTGATGTGTGTTCTCTGTACATTAAAGTTTATTAGTTGAGGTAGGAGTAATTGATATCCGAGGCCAATTGACTGCTTTCTCTCTGTACAGTATACAAACATCACAATGCTGAAGTCAACATGTCTGTCACTACTTTATGCTACTCTCAGAGAGTGCAGCAGACCGTTATTGACAAATTCCCTAAAGGGAGTCTGTCAGCAGTTCTGACTATGTTAAACTGCTGATGGTGCTAGGCATCAGTTGGGAAGAGCCATGACTATGAACTTTTATTTTGCAATGCTTCACAATTGAGCTGACATCTATAGTGGTCTCCTGGCTGTCACACAATGTAGAGAGTAGTGTTGAGTGATCTTGTGTTTTCAAGTTTCAAGGTTCAGGTTATCTAAAAATCCCGTTATGGATTCCGCTACCATGGACCATAACTTATAGTCTGTGGTAGCGGAATCCATAACAGAATTCTTAGATAACCCGAACATTGTATGCTGAACTTGAAAACACAAGATCGCTCATCACTAGTAGAGAGGAGAAGCTGTGAACCAGCACAGTACAGAGAGCACTCCAAAGTGCACGCACGGCCACCACTACTGGATTACAGGGCGGTTGTAACCATGGAAACGAGCAGTATATAATTTGATGGAAAAATTTATCCAGAAGCCAGCAAAGGAGGGAATATGGACAATCACAATACATCAGTAAGTGCTCTGTATTAACTTTCTCTGCATAATAAATGCCATTTGCTGAAGTGAGACAATGCCTTTAAAGAGGACCTTTCATTGATTGTTTTTTTTAGTTCACTTAAATACCTTTCTTCGCCGGGTCGCCGCTGATGCTGCCACCCTGCCTGATTTTTTGAAATATCGCTTGTACACCTAGGGTTGTACATCCTGTGCCGGGGTACAAGCCTTTCTCAGACCCGGGCACAGCGATCAGCTGGGAGTGATGCGATGCTATCCCAGGGCAGCGCTGACTTCAGACACGCCCACCCTCCCTTCCTTCTGTTCGGGTTTGGCTTTAAGAAAAAGGTGGCAACCCTATGTACACCCCGCTGTGCCCCCCTGCAGTTTTCCCGCCCAGTATGTTAATACTATGTATGTTAGCATGTTAGTATAATACTATGTATGTTAGTATGTTAATTATAGGGAGGAGGAGATGCCAGGGTTTCTCAATGGGCATCTCCTTCTCCCAGGCTGTGCCGCGGTCCAATCACATCGGAAAACATCACAGCCAGGGGGAAGGTGAGCTTTTTTTTCTCCCTGGCTGTGACGCTCTCTACTGTGAATGGGCCGCGGCACAGCCTGGGAGAAGGAAATGCCCATTGAGAAACCCTGGCATCTCCTCCTCCCTGTACCGATGCTCAGTATTAACATACTGGGCGGGAAAACTACAGGGGAAAACAGCGGGGTGTACAAGCGATATTTTAAAAAAAACAGGCAGGGTGGTAGCATCAGCCACCAGGCAAAGAAAAGTATTTAATTGAACTAAAAAATATAATAAATCACAGATCACTGGGGGGTCCAGCTCCCGACACACACCTGCTGATCCGCTGTTTGAAGCGGCTAGCGATGTTGGGTGAACACCGCAGCCTCTTCATTATCCTGTGACACCAAGTTCCATTGGTCACATAACCTTTGTGCAGCTCAGTCCTACTCAAGTGAGCTGAAAAAATAAAAAATAAACTCTAGCTGATATACAATGTAGAGCGCTGTGCATTTTCTGCAGAGCTCATCCGAGCTGCTTATATAGACAGGAGGGTGTCTTTCCTAATCATGTTCAATCAACTGAATTACCACAGGTGGACACTACAGAAATATCTCAGATGATGACGAGAAATGGGAGGCCCCCAGAGCTAAATTTCAAGAGTCATAGCAACATGTCTAAATACTTGTGTCCATGCCAAATTTTAGGTTTTCCTTTTTAATAAATTTGCAAACAGTTCTAAAATTCTGTTTCACTTTCTCATTAGGTGGAACTGAGAGCAGATAGATTTTTTTTTAAAGTTTTTGAAGTTCCATTCACAAGTCCATGGTGTATTGCGGATCCGCAATACACCTGGCCGGCTTGCCCCATAGAACTGCCTATTCTTGTCCGCAAGACAAGAATAGGACATGTTCTATTTTTTTTGCGGAGCCGCGGCCCAGAAATTCAGGGCCCAAGCCTGGAAGTTCGGGGCCGCGCTCTGGAAATGCGGATGCGGAGAGCACATAGTGTACTCTCCGCATCTCTTCCGGCCCCATAGAGAATGTTGGGTCCGCACCCGTTCCCGATATTGCGGAACGGATGCGGACCCATTTGCGGACGTGTGAATGGACCCTTAAAGTGGTTTTCCACTTTAAAAATTAACTACCAAAATTATTTAACAAAGTCTCTCATAACTTTGCGAATAACTGACTTCAGCTCATCGGATTCTAATACTGTACGGAGACCAATCTCTGTACACTATTAATCCGAAGTTTTGAACAAAGTGACTTCGGTTAAAGCATCTGAAGCTTGCTTCGCTCATTACATATATATATATATATATATATATATATATACATATACACGTTACATCTACAACCCCGTACAATATACGCACACAAGCTTATATAATGCTCTGTTCACACTTGTCTTTTTTGTTGTTTGTCTTGCACAGCATGCTGCAGTATGGTATCTAGCACATAAAGAAACTAATACCTGACAGAAAAGTGACTGATCCATTAAAAGTCAATGAAGACAATAAAATGACCGCAATGGTCCATCACAACTCATGTAAAAACAGAAATCATGATGCCAGTGTGAACAGAGCCTTACATATAAATGTAGATATGCAAAATAATACAATGATATTAAATCCTACACTATATACATACACAATACACAAAACCCACATATTTCTATACCCATTGATCCCAGAACATAACAATACATACAAAACACACATACCCCTGATCACTACACTGTACATAGATACTGTACATCCTAGTGGTTACAAGACCTTCGATGATGTCACAGTCATGTGATCAGCCACATAAAAGGACGATGGAAGATAATAGCATGGTAATGCTTAGAGTACATCTGCTACCAGAAGGCTTAGGTCACGTGAAGAGGTCATGTGACTCGGAGGCAGGTGGTGAAAAGTAGAATTAGGAAAGTGTTCTGTTGTCGGACACAGATTGTCCCTGATTATGGCTACAATAGTAGCTTCAGGACCTGTGATGATGTCACGGTCATGTGATCAGTCATATGTGTGGGAGGAGTCTCAGGGTCACATGATCAGATAGTGAGGGCTATGCTCTCTGCGTGAGCTGCAGCCGATGTGTCTGGATCCGGATTATACAGTGTTACAAGGTGTGTATGTAGCAGAGCTGGTCCTACGCTGGTGTTAAGGGCTTATTCACACAACTGTGCCTAATTTTCCATCCACAAAAGATAGATAAAAATGGATAGCTTCCATGTGCATTTTTGCCACCCCCATTCTCATCTGCAAAAAACGGACCAGAGATGGACATGAAGTGAGTATCTCAGATTTGGCAAAGGGATCTGTTAAAAAAAGAAATGGCTGTGTGACTAGCACCCTTACCTTGTATAGGTCTGCCTGCTGTCCTTCAGTAAGGCTGGGTTCGTAGAGGCACAATCCTGTGCAGGAACAGACCACCGAGCACTGCCGGATCCCCGTTCACTGTAATGGGATCCTGACACTTTCTATTAAAAAAAATGCAGTGTTTAGTATTTTTTTTTCCCCCGGCCAATAGCCAGCATGTATGCCGGATACGGTGAATTCCGGCAGTCTGACCCCCTGCCAGAAGTTGCAGACTGCCAAAGTTGACAGCGCATATGTCAACATGGTCTGAATGTAAAAAAAAAAGTTTGCGTGAATAAGCTATAACTGCCAGCAAGACAGGTTTGACTGTGGTGCCAGGTTTTAGAAATGCCATCACTGGTGTTTCATGTGCACCACGGTATCTGTAGGAGCCCCATCAGAAAACCCAAGAACCTCAGCCAAGCATTGGTTCAAGAGTAGGGTTGAGCGAACCCAAACTTTAAAGTTCAGGTTCGTACCGAACTTTAGGATTTTTGGACCCCGGACCCGAACCAGAACATTTCAGTTATAGTTTGGGTTCGGCAATTTATTGACTTGAAATACTGCAATAATAATCTGGGTTTAAAAAAAACACCCATTTTTGGCAATATCCTATATCTGGTGCCTTTGCAGCATTAGTCAGGTGCAATTTAAGCTAGAAATACAGCTATAATTTTCTGGGTTTTAAAAAACACCCTTTTTGGGTAAAATACTCAATTTTACAGCCCTTGCTGCATCTGTCAGTGTGAGATACAACCTTTAGATACTGCTGTCATATTCTGTTTTTAAAAAACCTCCCTTTTTGGCCAAAGTACTTAATATTGCAGCCTTTGCTGCATTTGTTATTGTTAAAACAAGCTTTAAATATTTCAATAATTTTCTGGGTTTTAAAAAAACGCCCATTTTTGGCAATACCCTCCATCTGGGGCCTCTGCCACATTAATCAGTGTGCAATTTAAGCTAGAAATACAGCTATAATTTTCAGGGTTTTAAAAAACACCCATTTTTGGGCAAAATACTTAATTTGTAGCCTTGTCTGCATCTGTCAGTGTGAGATACACGCTTTAGATACTGCTGTGCTATTCTGGTATTAAATAAACACCCATTTTGGCCAAAAATCTTAATTTTGCAGCCTTTGCTGCACCTGTCATTGTGAGATACACGCGTTAGATAGTGGTGTTCTATTCTGTTATTAAAAAAACGCCCATTTTTGGCAAGATCCTAAATTTGAGAAATATGAAGAGAGCGTCAAATAAGGGACGTGGCCCCGGTCGTGGTGCTGCTGGTGGAGCTCCTGTTGCAGGGAGAGGACGTGTTCGATCTTTGCCAGCTACACGCACAAGTGAAACCCCTTCCTCAGGTGCGAGTAGGCGACAGAACCTTCAGCGGTATTTGGTCGGGCCTAATGCGCTTCTACGAATGGTGAGGCCAGAACAAGTACAGGCGATAGTAGATTGGGTTGCTGACAGTGCCTGCAGTTCCTTTACATTGTCTCCCACCCAGTCTCCTGCTGAAAGACCACAGTTGGCACCTGCAGCCCATGTCCATCAATCTTTCACCTCACCCCCTTGCAAATCTGCCAAGCAGTCTGAGCCCCAAGTCATGCAGCAGTCTCTTCTGCTTTTTGATGACTCTGCTAGCAGGGTTTCCCAGGGCCATCCACCTAGCCCTGCCCCAGAAGTGGAAGAGATTGAGTGCACTGATGCCCAACCACATACAGTGGGATGCTAAAGTTTGGGCAACCTTGTTATTCATCATAATTTTCCTGTATAAATCGTTGGTTGTTACGATAAAAAATGTCAGTTAAATATATCATATAGGAGACGCACACAGTGATATTTGAGAAGTGAAATGAAGTTTATTGGATTTACAGAAAGTGTGCTATAATTGTTTAAACAAAATTAGGCAGGTGCATAAATTTGGGCACTGTTGTCATTTTATTGATTCCAAAACCTTTAGAACTAATTATTGGAACTCAAATTGGCTTGGTAAGCTCAGTGACCCCTGACCTACATACACAGGTGAATCCAATTATGAGAGAGTATTTAAGGGGGTCAATTGTAAGTTTCCCTCCTCTTTTAATTTTCTCTGAAGAGTAGCAACATGGGGGTCTCAAAACAACTCTCAAATGACCTGAAGACAAAGATTGTTCACCATCATGGTTTAGGGGAAGGATACAGAAAGCTGTCTCAGAGATTTCAGCTGTCTGTTTCCATAGTTAGGAACATATTGAGGAAATGGAAGACCACAGGCTCAGTTCAAGTTAAGGCTCGAAGTGGCAGACCAAGAAAAATCTCGGATAGACAGAAGCGACGAATGATGAGAACAGTCAGAGTCAACCCATAGACCAGCACCAAAGACCTACAACATCATCTTGCTGCAGATGGAGTCACTGTGCATCGTTCAACCATTCGGCGCACTTTACACAAGGAGATGCTGTATGCGAGAGTGATGCACAGGAAGCCTTTTCTCCACCCACAGCACAAAAAGTGCCGCTTGAGGTGGGCTAAAGCACAATTGGACAAGCCAGCTTCATTTTGGAATAAGGTGCTGTGGACTGATGAAACTAAAATTGAGTTATTTGGCCATAACAAGGGGCGTTATGCATGGAGGAAAAAGAACACAGCATTCCAAGAAAAACACCTGCTACCTACAGTAAAATATGGTGGTGGTTCCATCATGCTATGAGGCTGTGTGGCCAGTGCAGGGACTGGGAATCTTGTCAAAGTTGAGGGACGCATGGATTCCACTCAGTATCAGCAGATTCGGGAGACCAATGTCCAGGAATCAGTGACAAAGCTGAAGCTGCGCCGGGGCTGGATCTTTCAACAAGAAAACGACCCTAAACACTGCTCAAAATCCACCAAGGCATTTATGCAGAGGAACAAGTACAACGTTCTGGAATGGCCATCTCAGTCCCCAGACCTGAATATAATTGAAAATCTGTGGTGTGACTTAAAGAGAGCTGTAAATGCTCGGAAGCCATCAAACCTGAATGAATTAAAGATGTTTTGTAAAGAGGAATGGTCCAAAATACCTTCAACCAGAATCCAGACTCTCATTGGAACCTACAGGAAGCGTTTAGAGGCTGTAATTTCTGCAAAAGGAGGATCTACTAAATATTGATTTCATTTCTTTTTTGTGGTGCCCAAATTTATGCATCTGCCTAATTTTGTTTAAACAATTATAGCACACTTTCTGTAAATCCAATAAACTTCATTTCACTTCTCAAATATCACTGTGTGTGTCTCCTATATGATATATTTAACAACCAATGATTTATACAGGAAAATCATGACGATTAACAAGGTTGCCCAAACTTTCGCATCCCACTGTATGAGTACATGGGAGGACCACCACAGCACGTCTCGGATGATGACGAAACACAGGTGCCAACTGCCGGGGCTTTCGAAAGTGTGCAGACCGACAAGGAGGGCAGGGGTGAAGACTGGATGGAAGATGATGTGGAGGACGATGAGGTCCTAGACCCCACATGAAATCAAGGTCATGCGAGTGAACTGTGTAGTTCGGAGGAAGAGGCGATGGTCGCACAGGGCCACCAGCACAGCAACGAGGGAGCAGGGTGCAAAAGCAGAGAGGCCGTCTCCTAGACAGTACGCCCGCTACTGCCCACCGCAGCAAGGGACCGAGCACACCAAAGCCAGCTCCAAGGAGTTCCCTGGCGTGGCAGTTCTTCAGACAATGTGCTGACGACAAGACACGAGTGGCTTGCACGCTGTGCAATCAGAGCCTGAAGCGAGGCATAAACGTTCTCAACCTGAGCACAACCTGCATGACCAGGCATCTAAGTGCAAAGCATGAACTGCAGTGGAGTAGACACCTCAAAAACCAAGAAAGGTCTCTGGCTCCTCCTGCTTCCTCTTCTGCTGCAGTCTCTGCCTCTTCATCCACCTCTGGAGTGACAGTGCCACCTGCCACCCTGCAAACAGAGGATCTGCCAGCAACACCACCACCTGGGTCACCAAGCATCTCCACAATGTCCCACGGAAGCGTTCAGCTCTCCATCTGCCTAACACTGGAGCGGAAGAGGAAGTACCCCCCTACCTACCCGCGATCCCTGGCCCTGAATGCCAGCGTTTCAAAATTCCTGGCCTTTGAAATGCTATCATTCCATCTGGTGGAGATGGAGAGTTTTAAAAGCTTTATGGCGGTGGCTGTCCCACAGTACATCGTGCCCAGCCGCCACTTCTTTTCCAGGCGTGCCATCCCTTCCCTGCACAACCAAGTGGGGGACAAAATCGGGTGTGCACTGCGCAACGCCGTCTGTGGCAAGGTCCACCTAACTACGGATACGTGGGCCAGTAAGCACGGTCAGGGACGTTATATCTCCATAACAGCACACTGGATAAATGCAGTGGCGGCTGGGCCTGAGTCGGATAGCAGTTTGGCACATGTCCTCCCACCACCGAGGATTGCAGGGCGCTTCAGTTTGCCTCCTGTTGCTTCCTCCTCCTACTCCGCTTCCTAATCCTCTACCGGCTCCTCATCCGGTCAGCGTAACACCTTCACCACCAACTCCAGCACAGCCAGGGGTAAACGACAGCAGGCAGTTTCTAAACCGCGCAGGAGCTGTGGACGGGCCTTTAACAACAATGAGTGGTTGGTGCCAGTGAGCCTCAAGTTCGGCCTGGTGGTGTGCGATAATGGGCGAAATCTCGTAGCAGCTCTGGGACTAGCCGGTTTGACGCACATCCCTTGCCTGGCGCATGTGCTGAATTTGGTGGTGCAGAGGTTCCTTAAAAATTACCCCGATATGTCAGAGCTGCTGCATAAAGTGCGGGCCGTCTGTGCGCGCTTTCGGCGTTCTCACCCTGCTGCTGCTCACCTGTCAGCGCTGCAGCACATCACAACAACCAGCACCACCAGCTGATATGGAACGTCTTAGCAGGAGGCAGCATTTCACCAACATGGTGGAGCAGTATGTGTGCAAATGCCTGCACGTACTCAATGACGGGTCTGCCCCCTTCAACTTCTGGGTCTCCAAATTGGGCACATGGCCTGAGCTTGCCCTTTACGCCTTGGAGTTGCTGGCCTGCCCTGCAGCCAGTGTATTATCTGAACGTGTGTTTAGCACGGCAGGGGGCGTTATCACAGACAAGCGCAGCCATCTGTCCACAACCAATGTGGACAAGCTCACGTTCATTAAAATGAACCAGGCATGGATCCCTCAGGACTTGCCCGTACCTTGTCCAGAATAGACATGTATACCGGCACTAACCAGCCATTGTTATACCACAGCGCAATTGCTCATTGTTGTATTTGGGATATTTCACTCTTTTGCAGTGTACCCTAATAAAAAATAAATAAAAATTTAAACCAAAAACCATTGTTGGCTACCTCGTCCTCTTCCACCTACACCGCTACGTCCACCGCCTCCTCAAACTCCTACTCCATATGGCCTTCCACCTCCTTAAATCAAGTTTTATATATTTTTTTATTTGTACGTATTTTATTTTATGTAATTTCACTAATTTGTCTGTTACATTTTCGGGTGAAATTCACCAATTTTTGTGTGTGATATACCACTGCTATACCTAGTAGACAGGTGTAAAAAAAATTAAATAATTTGTCCGTTACATTCTTGGGTGACTTTTTACTATTTTTTCCGTGATTAAATCCCTGCTCTGCATAGGAGATGGGGACCTAAAAATCGTCTGTTACAAGGTGACATTTTACCAATTTTGCCGTATACAAAACCCCTGCTCTGCATAGGTGACAGGGAATTAAATTTCTAAAATTCTTCTTTAATTGATGCGCGCTCTTCATTCAATGCTTAAACTTGAATAACTTGTCCCACTTTTCCGCTCGATTATATTTAATTTAAAAAAATTAGCCTCCCTTGGATGTGGTCTCTCTTTCTCACGCTCCCTCTCCAGCGTGGAACCCTGATTCGCCGATAACCGTGATCAACATTTTAGGCTCAGAAAAGAACATCGAAAGTTGATAGAGAAGATATCCAAATGGATCGTGGACATCACGGGGACGTGCGATCAGGCAGAAGTTATCTAGAGTCAACAAAGCGGCAGCAGGGCCTCTTCTGGCTAACGTTTACAAATCCAAAATACCACAGTGACATTCCCTATAATTTTTTATTAATCATTCCAATAACGGGGCATCTTAAGAGTCCTGTATTGTTATTTATTGTCGCTACCTCCCTGAGTCGGGAGTGGATAATTGCCGTGTGCCCCCTCCTTTCCTTCAATTCTTTTGCTTTAATAACTTTTCCAATATTTCTGCTCGATCACAATTAAATTTCATCCATTGATCTCCCTTGGATGTGGTCTCTCTTTCTCATGCTCCCTCTTTGGCGTGGAACCCTGATTCGCCGATAACCCGTGATCAACATGGTAGGCTCATTAAAGAACATCGAAAGTTGATAGCGAAGATATCCAAATGGATCGTGGAATCACATGGACGTCACGGTGACGTGCGACATGGTGGGGCAGTATGTGTGGACACGCCTACACGAACTGACTGACTGGGTCTCCAAATTGGGCACATGGCCTGATCTTGACCTTTACCCCTTGGAGGTGCTGGCCTGCCCTGCAGCTTTGTATTATCTGAACGTGTGTTTAGCACGGCTGGAGGGGGTTATAACAGGTTATATTTCCCAATGTTTTGGGGTGTACCCTAATTTTAAAAAATATAAATAAATGTAAAACAAAAAAGAAGTGTAGGCTACCTCCTCCACCGCCGCTTCCACCTACACCGCCACATCCACCACCTCCTACTCCATATGGACCTCGTCCTCCTAGATCAAGATTATTATTTTATATTTTTACGTATTTTATGTTATTTAAAGTCATTTCCCTATCCACATTTGTTTGCAGAGCTCTTGCCATGCTCTTAACCACATTTTGATGCCATTTGCAGCCCTCTAGCCCTTTTCATGACATTTTTACAGCCATTTTAGTGCTCAAAAGTTCGGGTCCCCATTGACTTCAATGGGGTTCGGGGTCAAGTTTGGGTCCCGAACTCGAACTTTTTTGTGAAGTTCGGCCGAACCCATCAAACCCGAACATCCAGGTGTCCTCTCAACTCTATTCAAGAGCCCTGATTAATGGAGGCACCTAACTATGTGGCTCCCGATCATCATAAAAGATACAATAACAAGTGGGGAACCTCTGCTTTACCACAGAGTCACCTCCACCATTGGAACAAGATCGGACATGAAAATGATGTATTCCAGATCTTTAGACTTGGTTCTTTGTGTGTAGATCTAATCACTTAGTGCGCTATGGCCATCAAGCTGCCTTCTTAAAGGGATTGTACGGGTTCAGAGCTGAACCCGGACATACCTCCATTTTCACCCAGCCAGCCCCCCTGACTTAAGGATCGGAGCAGTTCATGCTCCAATGCTCTCCTTTGCCCTGTGCTAAATTGCACAGGGCAAAGGCATTTACAAGAGTTCCGGTGACGAACCGGGCTCTCCATGGTTCTCCATGGGGCTGCCAGTAAAATGGCTAGGGCAGCGCTAAAGCACACCCATCAGAGCCGGTGATGTCACCGAACACACTGCCGGGCGGAAGTAAACAAACACACTGCCGGGCGGAAGTAAACAAAGGAGAGCATCTGAGCATTAGATGCTCTGATGCTAACATGGGGGGGGGGATGGATGAAAATATGGGTATGTCCAGGTTCAGTTCTGAACCCAGACAACCCCTTTAATTGCTATAATGGCAGCACTGAGCAAGGGTTTATGAAACCTTCTAACATGTCAGATAACTGAGAGGATCCACAACAAAAGTTTTTAGTGGGTGTCCCGCAACAAACACTTATCCCCTATCCACAGGTCTGACCCCTACTGAGCATGAAAAAAGGGCCCCGTATTCAGGAGTAGATTGGGAACTAAAAGCGGCCCTAGAAAAAAAACTATGAAAGTGCCCCCATGTTGTAGGTAGGTCCAAACTGACAGAAGGTAGGGCAACATAAGTAGGCAAGGTTAGCAAAACCATAGTGCAGAGCAATATACTGCCCCAGCTGAACCAAATACCACAGTGCAGCACAAAATACTGCCACCTGCACCACAGTATTCAACTGTATCGCTGAACTGAGGACATAGATACAGTTGAATTCAGCAGGACACCTGCGGCTGCTGGCCAGGTGCGTACAAACTAAGAAGACAGGTTGGCATTAGCAGGAGCTGCTCAAACCCACATGCAGTTGTGCATATATATAGGGGAGCAGATCCTGCACTTGTGGCCCATTGCTAATGGCAATCCCCAGCAAAATGCATACGATGGAGGATGCCCACGGCGAACCACAAGTACCACAATAGACATCCTACACAAGGTAACAAGTGCGGATGTTGTAATTAATATGACAATATAACAAAACAATAACAAATACAGGTGCACTCTGCAATCTACCTAAACCCTCAAACTGATTTTAAAATTGAGAGATTAGTCAACATGTCCTACGGTGTAGAACATGTCTAAGCCCGGGCACCACGCCAAGGTTTCTCAAGTAGCCCAGGACCTAACACTCTCCTACCTGAGCCGTATGGGCGATACCAGGAGCCAGTGGGCAAATTACAGGAGCATAAGGCCGACTCACAAACAGCTCACCAGTTACCTCCAGCATGTGGCCATGCTTGCAATGGGAGGAGGGAGGAGTCTGCGAGTCCCACTCAAGACTGGCTGATATAGCCCAGGCTTCACAGGTGCACCTAAATGTGACCTGTAGATGGAAAACAGGCACATTTAAATTGGAGTTTATACACCTCCAGGAATCTCTATATATACAAACTAAGAAGACAGGTTGGCATTAGCAGGAGCTGCTCAAACCCACATGCAGTTGTGCATATATATAGGGGAGCAGATCCTGCACTTGTGGCCCGTTGCTAATGGCAATCCCCAGCAAAATGCATACGGTGGAGGATGCCCGCGGCGAACCACAAGTACCACAATAGACATCCTACACAAGGTAACAAGTGCGGATGTTGTAATTAATATGACAATATAACAAAACAATAACAAATACAGGTGCACTCTGCAATCTACCTAAACCCTCAAACTGATTTTAAAATTGAGAGATTAGTCAACATGTCCTACGGTGTAGAACATGTCTAAGCCCGGGCACCACGCCAAGGTTTCTCAAGTAGCCCGGGACCTAACACTCTCCTACCTGAGCCGTATGGGCGATACCAGGAGCCACTGGGCAAATTACAGGAGCATAAGGCCGACTCACAAACAGCTCACCAGTTACCTCCAGCATGTGGCCATGCTTGCAATGGGAGGAGGGAGGAGTCTGCGAGGCCAGGTGCGTAGGAGAGAATCAGATCATTATGCGGCTGTAAGGAGGGCTTGGGTGGCCTTCCTAGGCATCGGCCCACCAGGAGATTTCCCTGTAGGGTCTATGGCCAATCCACCCCTGCCTATATTACTTCATTTGAATGGATCAGGAGTCATGCATGCACACTTGTTGCCAGAGAAAGTAAAAATAATCCAAAAGTATTCATAAAGTGGTTGTCCCATTTTACCGTTACTATAGCAAGATGGGACTAAGCGCCGACCACAGATGGCTGGGAAACGGTGGAGTGTTTCTGAGTTATGGAAGCAGCATTGCTTGCTGTGCTATGCTGTTTCTGTAGCCTTCATGCACTACAATGGGAGCTACTAAAACAGCGGAGCAGCGGCCAACTCTGCTTTTTCCCGGCCACCTGGTGGTCAGCACGTAGTCCCATCTCGCCTTAGTAACAGTGAGATGGGACAACACCTTTGATTACATAAATGTAAAACTGAAAATGTTGACCTCCTTAACCCCTTAAGGACACATGACGTACCGGTAGGTCATGGCTTTAAAACGCGATTGCGGCGAGGGTTAATCGGAACAGGATGCCCAATGAAATCATTCAGCGGGCATCCTGTCACAACCTGCGGTTTGCTGCGTTTCCGGTCCATTCGGGTCTCCGGTGACCCGATGAACCAGAAAAAGACTGTGATCGGTGGTGTGATTACACACCACCAATCATAGTACGAACATTTGGGAGAGGCGTTGCTGGCAGTGGTGCTGAATGCCGCTGTCCAGGGTGCTGATTGGTGCAGGGAGAGAGGCGCGAGATTCAGACTTCCAGCGCTCCTCTCTCCCCTCCTCTTCCTGTTCAGCACCTGCACCCTGCAGCACCGTCCAGCACCAGCTCCTGAGTCCCCCTAATCGTCATCCATCACCCTCCTGCACCCATCGCCCTCCAGGTAGGTTAGGGTCAGTGAGGGAGAGGCACCGTTAGGCAGGGATAGAAGGGAAAAGTTAGTTAGGAAAAAAAAAAAAAACTTTATCTAAACTTATTGTTTTATTAGCTTTGAGACACGAGACCCCCCTTTTTTTTGCGTGCGCTGACTGGCCGGCACTCTTAGCGTCCGGCCACTGTTAGCGCATTGCCCGCCCCACAGCTGATCAGCGTTGTACCGCTAATCAGCAAGTTTGAAATTTATTATAATTTTTTTTCCTAACACTTTACTTTTTAGTACGCGTACACCCGTGCCCCCACACACACGCACATACAATAAAGTTTTACATGCACGCACATACACACGCGCACACACATACCCATGGCCCGCCGGATGTTCTCGGTGGAGGAGGCATACGCCCAGATTGCCTCCGACTCCGAGAACCCCAGTGAGGATGACCCCACGTTCCTTTTGTCATCCGCATCCTCTTCATCATCATCTGATGACTATGAGCCCCCAAGGCGGTGGAGACGCCGCCAGGCGGAGCCAGGGGCCCCACATGCTAGGGACCCTGTGGCCCACCCCAGTACGAGCCGTCCTGGGGCTCGTACTGGTTTCCCGGCCCACCAAATAAGCCCACCGGAGCCCCCTGCCGGTGAACTTAGCTGGTGTCCCCCAGTGGATTTTGAGCCTGAGATTCCGGATTTTGTTGGCAATCCAGGAATCCAGATTCCCACAGTGGGGTTTACTGAAATTGACTTTTTTAGTTTTTTTTTTCAGTGACCCATTTGTGAATCTGATGGTGGAGCAGACGAACCTGTACGCCCAACAGTTGGTTGCTCAGTACCCGGGCTCCTTTTTGGCTAGACCCGGTGGCTGGACGCCGGTCAGTGCAGCCGAGATGACGTTTTTGGGCCTCGTGCTGCACATGGGTCTAGTGCAAAAACCGAGTGTCAGGCAATACTGGAGTGGGGACGTCCTCTACCAGACCCCACTCTACAGTATGGCCATGACACGCTCCCGGTTTGAGGCCATCCGGAAATGTCTGCATTATTCAGATAATGTAGCATGTCCCCCCCCCGAGGTGATCCTGCCTATGACCGTCTGTATAAGATACGGCCGGTCATCGATCACTTCGGGGCCAAATTTGCACAGGCCTACGTACCTGGAAGGGAGGTTGCGGTTGATGAGTCTCTCGTTGCGTTCAAGGGGAGACTCAGTTTCCGCCAATACATTCCCACTAAGCGGGCGAGGTATGGCGTGAAGCTGAACAAAATTTGTGAGAGTGCCTCAGGGTACACTTACAAATTTCGTGTGTACGAGGGGCGAGATTCCCATATTCAACCCTCAGAATGTTCCCCCACTCTGGGTGTTAGCGGGAAACTCGTGTGGGACCTTATGTACCCACTGCTAGATAAGGGTTACCACTTGTACGTGGATAACTTTTATACTAGCATTCCCTTGTTCAGGTCCCTTGCCGCCAGATCCACGTTCGCTTGTGGGACCATGCGGAAAAATCAGCGCGGCCTCCCTGCCCACCCCCTCCAGGTACCTATCCCCAGGGGTGAGACCCGTGCCCTTACCAGTGGAAACCTGTTGCTGGTCAGGTATAAGGACAAAAGGGATGTCCTTGTACTGTCCACAATCCACGGTAACGGCATAACCCTGTCCCTGTGCGAGGTACCGCGGCAACGGTCCTCAAGCCCGATTGTATCATCGACTACAATCGGTATATTGGAGGAGTTGATCTCTCTGATCAAGTCCTAAAGCCATATAATGCCATGCGCAAAACCCGGGCATGGTACAAAATAGTTGCGGTCTACTTTGTACAGGTTGCCTTGTACAACTCTTTTGTACTATTCCGAAAGCACTGGCAGCACAGGGACATTCCTCCAATTCTATGAGGCAGTCCTCAAGGACCTGATTTTTTCTGACCGGGAAAGAGCAGGCCGGAGTACCTTGGGAATTGGAGGCGCCCGGATCGTCCCTGGCCAACATTTTCCAGGTGTGGTCCCCCATACTGGAAAGAAGGAAAGATGCAGAGTGTGTCACAAGAGGAGGACACCACCACTCAATGTGACACTTGCCCCGATCATCCGGGCCTCTGCGTTATCGATTACTTCAGGGAGTATCACACTTCCATGGAGTACAAAATTTTTATAATCCCCAACAGTCCCCTAGAGAACATAAAAAACTATGGCTCTCAGACTTTGGAGACACGAAACCAATTTATTTTTTCCCAAAAAATATTAGTTTTAGTGCAGGCATCCTCAAACTGCGGCCCTCCAGATGTTGTAAAACTATAACTCCCAGCATGCCCAGACAACCTACAGCCATCAGCAGGGCATGGTGGGAATTGTAGTTTTACAACATCTGGAGGGCCGCAGTTTGAGGATGCCTGCTTAGTGTCTCCAAAGTCTGAGAGCCATACATATTGGGCATCGCCGCGTCCGTAAAAATCTTCTCTATAAAAAAAACATTTAACCCAACCCCCCCAGATGAACAGCGTTAAAAAAAAGCCTTTTTTTGTCACCTAACATCACAAAAAGTGTAACAGCGAGCAATCAAAATGTCATATGCACCCCCAATTTGTGCCAATAAAACCGCCATCTC
Source organism: Bufo bufo (assembly GCF_905171765.1). Classification (NCBI taxonomy): domain Eukaryota; kingdom Metazoa; phylum Chordata; class Amphibia; order Anura; family Bufonidae; genus Bufo; species Bufo bufo. The sequence continues at coordinate 177,716,523 of NC_053394.1, forward strand.
ATCCCGCAAAAAATTAGCCCATACATTAGTCGCCCAAAGAAAAAAAAAAACTGTAGCTCCCAGGCTATGGAGATACAAAAATAATTTTTTTTGGTTCCTAAAATGATAATCTAGTGTAAAATCAAAATAAGTTTAAAAATGTAGACATATTAGGTATCGCCGCGTCCGTAAGAATCTGCCCTATAAAAATAACATTTGACCAAACCCCTCAGATGAACAGCGTTAAAAATATAAAATAAAAACGGTGCCAAAACACCCATTTTTTGGCAAAATTTCTATTTGAATCCTTTTTTCCGGTAATAAAGCAAGGATTAACAACCAAACAAAACTAAATATTTATTGCCCTGATTCTGTAGTTTGCAGAAACACCTTATATGTGGTCGTAAATGGCTATATAGCCACATGGCAGGGCATAGAACGAAGGGAACGCTATATGGTTTCTGGAAGGCAGATTTTGATGGACTGTTTTTTTTTACACCATGTCCCATTTGAAGCCCCCCCCCCCCCCCCTGATGTAGCCTAGACTAGAAACTCCAAAAAAGTGACCCCATCTAAGAAACTACACCCCTCAAGGTATTCAAAAGTTACTTTACAAACTTTGTTAACCCTTTAGGTGTTCCACAAAACTAAATAGCGAATGTAGAAACAATTTTAGAATTTCAATTTTTTGTTACCTTGCCTCAAAAAAGTGTAATATAGAGCAACCAAAAATCATATTTACCCTAAAATAGTCCCAAAACAACAACCACCTTATCCCGTAGTTTCCTAGATGGGGTCACTTTTATGGAGTTTCTACTCTAGGGGTGCATCAGGGGGCTTGAAAGGGTACATGGTGTAAATAAACCAGTCCAGCAAAATCTGTCTTCCAAAAACCATATGGCGTTCCCCTTCTTCTATGTCCTGCCGTTTAGCCAAATAGTAGTTTACAACCACATATGCAAACTACAGAGTCAGGGCAACCCATATTGAGTTTTGTTTAGCTGTTAACCCATTTTTTCCAGTAATAAAGTAAGGGTTAAAATGGAAAATTTTCCAAAAAATTGAATTTCCAAAATTGTTTCTCCATCTGCCATGAACTCTTGTGGAACACCTAAAGGGTTAACAAAGTTTCTAAACCCAGTTTTGAATACCTTAAGGGGTGTACTTTCTTAGATGGAGTCACGTTTTTGGAATTTCTATTCTAGGGGTGCAAGGGGGGGCTTGAAATGGGACATGGTATAAACAAAACCAGTCCTGCAAAATCTGCCTTGCAAAAACCATATGGCGTTCCCCTCCTTCTATGTCCTCCTGTTTGGCCAAACAGCAGTTTAGGACCACATATGGGGTGTTTTTGAAAACTACAGAATCAGGGCAACCCATATTGAGTTTTGTTTGGCAGTTAACCCTTGCTTTGTTCCTGGAAAAAATGTATTATATTGGAAACTTTTCCAAAAAATCTAAATTCTTACATTTTATGTCCATTTGCCATGAAGTCTTGTGGAAGATCTAAAGGGTTAACAAAGTTTGTAAAATCATTTTGAATACCTTGAGGGGTGTAGTTTCTAAAATGGGGTCATTTTTGGATGGTTTCTATTACGTAAGCCTCACAAAGTGACTTCAGACCTGAACTGGTCCATAAAAAGTGGGATTTGGAAAATTTCAGAAATATTTCAAAATTTGCTTCTAAACTTCTAAGCTATGTAACATCCCCAAAAAATAAAATATCTTTCCCAAAATGATACAAACATGAAGTAGACATATGGGGAATGTAAAGTCATCACAATTTTTTGGGTTTTACTATGTATTACAGAAGTAGAGAAACTGAAACTTTGAAATTTGCAAATTTTTCCAAATTTTTGGTAAATTTGTTATTTTTTATGTCATGAAGTACAATATGTGACTAAAAAACTGTCTCAGAACGGCCTGAGTAAGTCAAAGCGTTTTAAAGTTATCAGCACTTAAAGTGACACTGGTCAGATTTGCAAAAAAGTGAAATAGGACTGTCCTTAAGGGGTTAAAAATATAGGTGTAATTGTGGGGGAGGATGAGGAAGAGACTAATCTAACTGGTGACAGATGCCTTTAGCCAAAAGATTTCTATGTTTTGCTAAGATCTGTATTAAACAGCTCCAGCGCGAGCCAAGTTCCTAAGCTATACAGTACACAGCATGTGCTGGCGAGTCCTCATATGCATGTGCTCCTAAATCTCTACTTCCCTCTGCTACTTAACATCTTTTATCCCTTAGTTAGGCCTATATTACACCAACAAATTATCTGTCCAATCAGACCAAGAGTTTGTGTGTATAACAAAAGATCTGTGTGTGTAATAGGCCATCTGAAAATCTGTCAGATAATCTGTTGGAGTAATACAGGTTACAGCGGCATAAAATTGGTGACAGATTCCCTTTAAATACCTTCCTCTCTCCTGCAATTTTGCAAGAAAAGCCAAGGATAGATGACATGAATAGGGATAATGTGAATTCACCATTAAATGTCTCCTGCTTAACCCTCTAAGAAGTACAGCACCACCTAACAAATACTAAAGTAGACAAATCCAGACAGCATTTACCCCTGAGTTTTCAATGAATTAAGGGGGTATTCTGGGGAGACATTTTGTTTAAAGAGTCACTGTTGCTTAATTTTTTTTTTAAAATAACTGAATAGAACAGGTGAATGTATACGAAAGTTGTACTAGATGTTTTTTTTTAGAGAAGGATGTTTAATTCTCTTATCAGATGCCTTTCCTGCTCCCCCCTCCTCTTCACTAACTCTCAATTCACTGCTTAGATCATCTTGAGTAAAGACAGACTGCCTGCTCACTGAAGGATCAGATTACATAGAAGTATATGGGGATCAGAACAGGAGGAGAGGAGCTGATGGAGAAAGGCACAGGGAAAGAGAATGACAGACTGCAGCTTGTTTGTAAGTGATTTACTGTCTTGTTTAACTGCTGGATTAATAGTAGTTCTGCTGTGTAGTGTCCTCCATCGCTGCTGCTACTACGAGTGTGTTATGGGAAATTAGGGAGCAGATTTTCCTGTTTTCCATTTCCTGTGTATGGGCATTCAGTCCATAATCTAGCGTAAATACTGCCCCTGGTCAGTCCATACTCTAGCACAGGGATGCTCAACCTGTGGCCCTCCAGCTGTAGCAAAACTACAACTCCAAGCATGCTCTAATAGCTGTAGGCTGTCCAGGCATGCTGGGAGTTGTAGTTTTGCAACAGCTAGAGGACTGCAGGTTGAGCATCCCTGCTCTAGCATAAATGCTGATCCTGGTCAGGCTATACTCTAGAGTAGAACATTTGCTTAAATGATCACTAACTTTTCATCGACCTTTGGGTAAATCAATGGTACAGGTCAATATAAGAAACTTTATTATATAGCTTATTAGAGACAAATGTCTGTCTACCCTCCTCCTAAATTACAGATGGAGCAGTTTATAACTTGACAGTGATATCACATCACAAAACCCATTGAAAGTCATTGAAAAGGTCAACTAAAAATGTATTTTTTCTTTTAAAATTATTTTTATTGTTTTTCAAAGAATATTACCAAAAAACAGTAACATTGTTTAACCAATCCGGTGTATAAATCAGTACACAGTACTGTCTCCAATCAATAACTCAAATAATAAATGGTACATGTTAAAGCAGTATCATTAGGTGAGATCAGAGAGAGGACAGGCAAAAACACCTTCGTTGTAGCGCATATATATAACACCGAAAGCAATTTATTAAGACAATAAGGAAAGAAGGGGGGGTAGAAGTGTGAGGAGACGGGTAGAGGGGAAAAGGAAAAGGCTAAGAAAAGAGGGTTATTTTTAACAGGGTGGGGAGCATATCTTCCAGTGTATGCGGAGTATATGGAGTTACCTTAGTAGAGTAAGAAAACTGTTGTCCACACCAATTCAAATTAAGTCTAAAACAATCTGCTATGTGGGATTGATAGAGGGGTCTTTCGGTTTGGGAAAGTGTATGTGCGCAGAAATTAGAGTTTACTAATGTTGGGTTATTTGTTGCCTGTTCCCTAGCGGAGTTTTGTTTAGCCAAGGATCCCAAATGCTTGTGTAATTATGGCGCTTTCTAAGTTCCCAGTGGGATAACTCTTCAAGTCTAGCCACATCATTTACTTTAAGTAGCCATTGCGTATAAGTGGGTGACACATCAGACTTCCAGTTACTTGCTATAATTAATCTTGCTGAAGCAAACAGGATTCTCAACAGAGCTTTAGTGTACTTTGGTAAGTCCTCTGGGCATAAGGAGAGTAAAGCTGTTTTCGGTTACTGAGGGAGCTGTCTGTCTGATAGTTTGAATATTATTTTAGTCTATTTGAATACGTCCCCCCAAAAAGAAGTGAGTTTAGGACAAGACTACCAAATATGGATGAAATTGCCCACTTGCATTTGACATCTCCAGCATCTGTCTGAGGTTGTTCTTTTAGCTTTTTAGGGGTAAGATACCACCTGGTAATCACCTTGTATGCATTTACTTGTATCGTGACGCACTTTGAGGTGATTTTTGGAGCATTTAAGATGTTTTTAATGTCTTTATCTGAAGATGTGCTATTTAAATCTCTTTCCCATTCTCTGATAAAATATAAAGAGGAGGGTATCTCATTCTCCAACAAGCCATGGTTGATCTTCAATAGAATTTTTGTGGAATATTTGTCTTGGGATATTAGTTTCTCAAACCACGTAAGGCCGTCAGTTCTTTCCCCATTTATTATACTTTTTTTAACTATACTTTTGATATATTCGTATTGTAGTACATTAACGGAGGGTAGTTGTAGTTTGGACTGTATGAACGCGAGGTTGTGAAAAGTACCATTCTGATCTATTAGAACATCTAGACCTGCATTACTCTTTTTAAAGTGAATCGGCAGAGATTGATAACCTGCTTCTGAGGGACAGAAACAGTCCTTTATCTGAATCAGCAGCGATTGGAATTTGGAGCAGTTATTTCTGATATCCTTATTTTGCCATGTCTTTAGGGTGGTTGCAGCTAATGAATTACCAGTGTTACCTGGGATAGCCTCTTTTGGGTCAGAAAAGACTAAATGTCTCAAGGGCAAGCTCATTATTTCTTCCTCAATTTTGATCCATTGTTTGTGCTAGAGCTTCCTAATCCAGTCCACCACTCTGGCTAGTTGGACCGCTTTGTAGAATCTGGGTATAGAAGGGAATCCGATTCCCCCGCAGGCTAAGGGCAACTGAAGAATCTTGTGTGAAATCCTGGATTTTATATTGCCCCAAATATAATTGGAACATATTTTCCAAAAATATGTGAAAAAGCTATTTGGTAGTTTCATCGGAAGCACCTGTAGGAGGTAGGTGATTTTAGGAATGATTATAGAGTTAAGTGTTTTTGCGGCCCAACCATGAAATAAAGGACGGTGACCATGAACTAAGTATTCCTGATATTTCTTTTAATAATGGTTGATAATTTAGCTCATATAATCGGTCCAGGTTGGAGGAGATATTTATTCCTAGGAATTTAATCGAATCTGAATCCCATTTAAAAGGGGAGTTTGTTTTTAAATCCCTCAGCACCTGATTGGGAATGTTTATCCCTATTGCTTGCGATTTGGATGGGTTTATTTTGTAGTTTGATATATATATCCAAAGGCTTCAAATAGCTGTGTTAGTATAGGGAAGGCTTGTTTAGGGTTAGATACCAGGAGAAAGAGGTCATCTGCATATGCTGCTAGTTTTATTTCTAGTTCTTTACCAATCAGACCTCTTATTTCTGGGGATTGTCGGATACGTTGGAGTAGGGGTTCAAGGGTTAATATAAGTAGTATTGGTGAAAGGGGGCAGCCCTTTCTAGTACCATTATTAATGTTGACTGCAGAAGATAATATATAATTTATTTTTATATAAGCTCTGGGGAAAGTATACATAGTGAAAATTGAGTTGATGAATTGTTCGGGGAATCCAAATCTCGACAGAACCATTTTGTATGAAAGGCCAGGATACACGGTCGAAGGCCTTTTCGGCATCGGTGCTCAGTAAGACTAATTGTCTGTTTTTCTTCTTTGTGAGGGTGATTGCGTTTATTTTATATGTGTTGTCTTTACCTTCTCGGCCTGGGACGAATCCACATTGGTCCAAGTGTATAATGTCTTGGAGAGGTTTGATTCTAGATGCTAGAATTTTTGCGAAAATCTTGACATCTAGAGTGGAAGACCATCTGGCCCTGGGGCCTTTCCTTTGGCCATGGATTTTAATGTTAATGACAATTCCCATTGGGATATTGGTTCACATAGACGGGAGGACTCTTCTGGTGTAATGGAGGGGAGGTTTAATTTCTCTAAGAAGGAGACGGAAATTTTTTATTTTCTTTTAATTATTTCTGAGTCTGATTCATTTATATTGTAGAGGGCTGAATAATATGAGTGAAAAGCCTTGGCAATGCCGACGTCATCTGTTAAAGTTTTATCATCATATTTAATAGCTGATATCTGTGATTTCCTTCTTGTTTGTTTTAACATGGCAATCATAAATTTTTTGGGCTTATTACCATGGGCAAAAGAATTCTGCCTCAGCGAAAGATAAAACTTTGCAGACTGGGCATTTAGGGTATTCCGCAACTCCTCTTTCGATGTCAGGTCCGCCATAAGCTGCATTGTTTGATTACACTTGTGAGCCGTTTCTAGACTGCTGATTGTTTTACAAAGAGTATTTATATTTTCTTTTCTGCTCTTGTTTATATAAGCTGCTAATGATATGAATTCTCCTCTTATAGCTGCTTTATGTATCTCCCACAACAAGTGTGGGGTGGTATTTCCCGAATCGTTTAGTAAGAATAATTCTTTTAGGCTGTTGATAATTTTATTTTTAGAATCTGCATTATCTAAGAGTGTTTAGTTTAGCCTTCATAAAAACACTTTAGGGCTGGAGTTTGGGGTCTTGAAAGAAATGTATACTGGAAAATGATCTGAGTGAATCATGGACCCAATTGTTGCCTCTGTGCATAAGTGTATATTTGACATAGGGAAAAACACATAGTCTAACCTATGATATGAGTTATGAGGAGCGGAATAATGAGTATAATCTTTTGAGGACGGATGAAACGATCTCCATACGTCTACTCGTCCGTTGTTTTGTAATAATATCTTTTATAGTCCTTAAAGTGCCGTGGGGCATTGCCGATTTTCCCGTAGAGGAATCTAGATCAGGGGTAGGGGATACATTTAGGTCGCCTGCCACAATGGTAGTGCCCTCCCTGAATGTCTCTAACAGAGGCATTACTGCGAACCATGACTTTTATGGGCTGTATTTGGCGCATAGAAATTAGCAAAGGTGTAGATTTGAGCATCAATGACCCCTTTGATGAATAGGAATCTACCTTCTCTATCCTTTTTAATCTCTTTCAAAGAAAAAGTATGTTTGTGCACCCCTATGCTAACTCCCAGTCTATTTGAATAAGCAGACGTACTGTGAAACCATAAGTTGTAGGTAGAGCCTGATAGATCAGGCACTCTATCATGCTTAAAATTTGTTTCCTGCATGAAGACTATTTGTGCCTTTTCTTTATTAAAGTGTCTCAAAACCTGATTTCTCTTTGCAGGGGATTTAAAGGGATTCTGTCATGACATTTTAGGCCTATAACCTAAACATATTGCCAGGTCCGTCCAAGAAGCATGAATCCGAAACTGTACTTATTAAATGTGCCTGTGGCTCTATTAGCACATAAAACAGGTTTTTATAACCTGTCATTCACCTACCTAAGGTGCCCAAGGGGACGTCGCTTCATACAGGGTGCCCGGCTTCAGCCTTCTCAGTCTGGTGCCCAGCGCCGCCTTCCCACTAGAAATCGCCGCCCTCCCTGTCTATAGTGCCGCCTTCCTCAGCCCCGCCTCCACAATCGTCCGGTCCCTCAGGTTATGCCTAGTGCGCACGCGCGGGATCTGGCAGAGGGACCAGACGATTGCGGAGGCGGGGCTGAGGTGAGGAAGGCGGCCATTTCAACTGGTAAGGGGTTGCAGGGCACCAGACGGAGATGGCTGCAGCCGGGCACCCTGTATGAAGCGACATCCCCTTGGGCACCTTAGGTAGGTGAATGACAGGTTATAAAACCTGTTTTATGTGCTAATAGAGCCACAGGCACATTTAATAAGGACAGTTTCGGATTCAGGTTATTAGTATGGACCTGGCCATATGTTTAGGTTATAGGCCTAAAATGGCATGACAGAATCCCTTTAAGGCCTCTTACGTTATAAGATACTAATCTCAGTTCTGCCATATTTAGGATGTGGCAGATGTGGTGTTGTGTTGCTGTTGTACATACCCGTTTACATGCAGTATAACTATTAGGTGGACTGGCGTGGTAGACCCAACAATCCGGAAAGTGGAAGTGGAAAGGAGGTATAAGAAAACTGTAGAATACAAGGAAAACATGTCGGTTAACAGGAAAACAATAATCCTCAACGTAGGTAAATCCAAAGTGAGATTGAACAACTCTTGGGAGAAGCATATATGATTGGTACACCTCCACCGTAGAGCGGGGTGTAAAGGGAGGATTAAGGTTGTAGTATAAATTAACATTAAAGCGAACCTTTCACCTCATTTTCACCTTATAAACTAGCAACAGTACCTTATAGATTATCTTCAGTGTGTTGTTATCCATGTTAGTGCCGCTTTCCTGGGCTCTTTATACTTCAAAAAATCGTCTTATAAACTTCACATTCTGTGCTCCAACAGTCATGCAACCAGTCAAGGGGGTAGCCCTTCCATCTCCTCTGGCCGTACCGCCCCTGCCCTAACCCCTCCTCCATGCTCCTTAACTGACAGCCGGCTCAGTCGCCGGGACGGCGCTTCTGAAAAACCTGCGCATGCGCCGTCCTCCTGATTCGCCGCGCGATCCCGTGTTTCTTGCTGACAAAAGCGCGATCATGTAAGAGAATCGCGCATGCGCATTACGCAATGCCGGCCTGTCTGCTCTCCCTCCCTAATGTGCGCGCGCTCCACTATCTTCATGCTCAAAGTGCCCCACGTGATCACTGTAGACTTGCCGCACATTAGGGAGGGAGAGCAGACAGGAGAGCAGACAGGCCGGCATTGCGTAATGCGCATGCGCGATTCTCTTACATGATCGCGCTTTTGTCAGCAAGAAACACGGGATCGCGCGGCGAATCAGGAGGACGGCGCATGCGCAGGTTTCAGAAGCGCCGTCCCGGCGACTGAGCCGGCTGTCAGTTAAGGAGCATGGAGGAGGGGTTAGGGCAGGGGCGGTACGGCCAGAGGAGATGGAAGGGCTACCCCCTTGACTGGTTGCATGACTGTTGGAGCACAGAATGTGAAGTTTATAAGACGATTTTTTGAAGTATAAAGAGCCCAGGAAAGCGGCACTAACATGGATAACAACACACTCAAGATAATCTATAAGGTACTGTTGCTAGTTTATAAGGTGAAAATGAGGTGAAAGGTTCGCTTTAAGTTGAAAAGTTATGAGATAACGTAATAGAGGAGCCATGATATCAAAACATGAGAATAGAAAAACTATCCAATAGAGGAATGCTCCAACACAGGTAATTATCTTTCTCATTTCCCATGTGTGCGTCCCCCACCACCTCCACATCAATGAGTGGTGTGTTGTCTGCACAGCTACACAAAGGTGAGTTATTCTGTAGGGGTTAGCAGTAGTCGCACGGATGGGAAAGAACCCTATTAGATAAAAGAAAACATATTATTTTTCAGCTACTTTAGAGGAGGAAGAAGGAGACATAGGAAAAAAAAACATGAACGAAAAGTCCATTATCCTCATTCTCCATCTGTAATGATGCGACGGGGTGTCAGCTTCTCTTGCTTCTTCTTTTGCCTCTGTGCTTTCCCGTAGCTTACGACTTCCCAAGGGGTGGTAGGTAGGGAGATTGATAAATGTCATCAGCCATTTGGATGGACTTGGATTCACCTCGCTTGTCGGAGCTATGGCAAGAAGACATCCTCCCTGTTTGGCGTCTGGCCACCAACTAAAAATTTCTTAAAACTATTTACTTGTCAAATGTCGAGATTGCTACACTGTTCGTATTCTTTGCCAAATCAATCTTGAGAGACAGGATGGACTATATGCTCTCTAAAGGATCAGATTACATGCTTACTATATGAGTCTATGAAAAGGGAGGGGGAAGAGGAGGTGCAAAGAGACACATACGGTGTTCATAGAAGTCTTTAGGGAGAGGAGGGGTTAGTAGTAGTGAAGTTCTAGAGGGAGAAAGAGACAATTATTTCTGATAAGATATATGCCGAAATTTCCTATATATTCACCTTTTACATGATTTATGTAACATTTTTGAAAGTTTAGTGACCATTTAAGTCTCCAATACTATTTATACCCCTTTATTTTGTCTTTGTACTGAATGATGGAAAATTTCTCTTTCACTGGCTTAACACTCCGATTTTTCAGCCATGGTACTTGATATGGTAGGTATATCTGATAAAATGACTAAGGTTCAGTGTTTCCAAAAATACTTTATAAAAAGATTTCTACCATAGACTTTTGAGGTCAGTGGATGAGAATCAGGGACAAAATGGTTACTTAGATCTACGTAATTGATGATCTTAACTATTTTGAAATGTCAGAAGTAGAGGTTTATAGAGGTTTTACCAGACTGTGAAAGACTGTGAAGCAACTGTGATGAACAATTATTCTATATTGGTAAAGAATTATACAATATGTTTTCTTTCACTACAGGATCCAAAGTCTCCTCATAATGGTCCTTTCCTTGACCAATCCATTGGATAAGAGCAGAAAGAAGATGTCCAAGAGTATATTAAACCTCACACTGGAGATAATCTACCTACTGACTGGAGAGGTGAGAAATTCTAGGATTTGTGTCCTATGACCTCTTTTAAAATAAAGAAACAAGTGGAGAGGTGACAGAATCTGAAAAAGTAAATGGGTATATTGATCAGGATCTTTTCACACACAGGATTACACATTAGTGAAGAACACATCTCTATCTGGTGAACGTGCCAGATCCAATTGCCTTCCCTATGTGTCAGTAGAATGGAGCAGGAGCCAAAGCCCAATTTTAATGACTGCAAATGATCCCCTCATGCACATGAAGAACAATGAGCAGAAGATCCTAGAACTCACCAACAAGATCATTGAACTGCTGACTGGAGAGGTGAGCACTGCTGTGGGCACAGTAATTACAATATGTAACGTTAAAAAGGTGTCTGGATAATGATTGTATTGTTGTGACAGGTTACTATAAGGTGTCAGGATGTTGCTGTCTATTTATCTATGGAAGAGCTGCAGTATTTAGAAGAACACAAGAATCTGTACAAGGACATAATGGTGGAGAATCACCAGACCATCATGTCACCAGGCAAGATAATTCACTGAGTGCAGCAGTTCGATGGTCACCTGGATACCCCTATCTTCTGATATTTAGACTTGAATAAAGTTTTTTCTGCTCTTGTATTTTTCCTACAGTTGGATCTAATAAGAAAAATACAAAAACAGAGAGATGTCCCAGTCCTCTATATTCGCAAGATTGTCTGAAGAAAAATTATGTGGCACTAGATCACCAAGTAGAGGTAGCTATGATCTCCACAAATCCTCTGTATGTTATACTGCCCCTGAGTGAAACTTCCTATGAGATGTTGCCATCTGTCTTCTCATTTCTTTATTATTTGTTACACATGTTCAATCAGGATGAAGATCTGAATAGTATTAAGGTCGAAGTTATAGAAGGAGAAGAAGACCTTTATATGAAGGAAGAGGAGATTACTGTAGATATCTGCCCAGGCAAGTAATCATCACTTAGTATAGACCTGTCCAATTTCATATAATTGGTCATCTGATTGCATGTAAGACTGACTTACAGAGGCATCTCAGCTATAGATACATCACATCAGCAAGTAATTTTATCTAACTGCATGCAGACCATTTGCACATAATTTAAAAAACCGGAAACTCCTTTAATTCTTTTACTTTTCCCCGGCACCTCCCCAACAGCACTGACAGGAGGGTCTCCCCGCCCCTTGGACAGGAAACAACACTGGGGTTCCAGATTAAAAAGGCCTCCTCTCCTTACCTAAGCCAGTGTTGTTTCCTGTGCACGGACAGCACGGATGCTCCTGCTAGGACTAGGAAGACTACCGCACGGCCTTACTGTTTCCCCAGGATTGGGAGGGCCGCTGCAGAGGACCGAGGCTCCAGGGATGCTGTGTCTCCCTTTTCCGACCTTTGGCATAAGCCCTTCTTTTGAAGGAAGCCCCGGGCTTCTTACCCCTTCTGGAAGGGTTGTGGATCCGACGCGGCAAGCGTCGATACAGGCAGGGCCTTCTCTAGGGCAGAGGAGGTTCCGGAAGTGGAAATGACATCACAACGTAGTGACTAGGCATGCATCATGACGTCACGTGCATGCACGCGGGTGTCCTTCGCACAGAAGCGCACTAGTGGCGGGGATATTAAAGGAACATGGCCACAGCCTTGTCCAGTGGCATTTTTCCCTGCTGCAGCATGTTGACTCCTCAGGAGGATGCGGCCCACAAACCTGTGGATCCTGGTTCCAGCTCCCTCAGCCCTGTAAGCCTCATCTCCTGTAAGCTTGTGCAGATATTATCTTGGAAGTGGGGCTCTCCTCTTTTACAAATGCACTTATAGGTGTCTGGTGGTGGAGTTTAAGATATATAAAATTACTAGCCCTTTTTTAAAATCATTGTTTTAGGGCAGAGAAACCTCCGCTTCCAAGACACAAGGAGGAGACTCGGGACGCAAAAAGTGTGCTATATGTAGGAAGTCCTTTGTCTCTAAGTCCAAGAAGTCACTATGTGTAAAATGGACAGAAAAAGTAGTATCAGAATAGTCTCCCTCATTTCTGGACTCCATAAGGAATATGATTAGAGAGGAAGTAAATGCGGCGGTGGAGTCAAGACTACCTCCCTTGTCTCCACAAGTTTCCACCTCTCAGAAATCCCACAGTTCCCAATTATACGAATTTGATGTTGATGAAGGGGAGATCCTTGATGACAGCTTTGTCTCCTTGGAAGATGGTTATGGAAGACCATCATTCCTTCCAGAAGAATCGCAAGGTCTTCTGAAAACAGTAACTGCTAGTATGGATATAGAAGACCATAAAGAGAGACAGTTGGAACAGGATCAAATGTTTCAGGGTCTGGGGGAGAGAAGAAAACGTGTCTTCCCTGTACATAATAGTATTAAAGATCTCATCTCTAAGGAATGGAGAGACCCAGAGAAAAGAGCCCTGTTTACAAGCTCTTTTAAAAGGAAGTATCCTTTTGCGGATTCTGATGCGACTCTTTGGAATAAAACTCCTAAGATTGACACACCTATAGCCCACATATCAAAGAAAACCCTCCTTTCCGTTCGAGGCTATGGGCTTACTACATGACTCCATGGACAAAAAATGCGAAAGACCAATACTGCGATGTTTAGACCCAGTATTTCTTCCACCTGCACGGCTAGGTCCTTGTCGGTATGGCTAAGTCAATTAGAAGATCACCTGGCACCTGGAACTCCTAGAGAGGAGAGCTTAGCATCTCTACCGACGTTGAAACAAGCAACAAATTTTTTAGCCGATGCTTCGGCCAATTTGGTGAGCTTGTCGGCCCCATCTCCAATGCAACAGGAAGGGCCATCTGGTTCCGTTCCTGGTCAGGTGATACGGCATCTAAAAATCGCCTATCTTCTATCCCCTTTGAAGGAGACCGTCTCTTTGGGTCAGTCCTTGATTATATCCTAGAAAAGGCCTCTGATAGCAAGAAAGGATTCCCTACAGAGAGTAGATTTTTTTTGACCAGAGGCGGTCCTTTTGGAACCAGAGGAACAGACAGAAGACGGACCAGAAGAGAAATGATTACTCAAGGAAATAGCAGTCCTCAAGAGAGAGAGGGAAAGGATTCCTCTTTAATCCAGCCAATCTGGCAAAATCCACTCAATGACGCCAGATGCCCGGTTGGAGCAAGGTTAAATTTTTTTCTTTCCAGAGTGGGAGAAAATAGGAACCTCCCCTTGGATTATAAATTCCATCCAAAGAGGGTTCAGCCTAGAGTTCGATACCTGTCCAGAGGATTACTACGTAATCAATAAACCACTGCCTCAGAAGGAGAAACAACTATCCCTAGAGGCAGAAATATCCGTTCTTCTTTAAAAGCAAGTATTGATTCTAGTTCCAGATTACCAACAAAAAGGGGGATTCTATTCTCCAGTATTTTTGATCAAGAAACCGGACGGTTCATTCAGACTCATTATAAATCTAAGAAAATTGAATAAATATTTAACTTACCAAAAATTCAAAATGGAGACCATCAAGTGGACCATAAACCTCCTTCTTCAGAGTTGCTATATGGTAACTATGGATTTACAAGATGCCTATTATCACGTGCCAATCATCAGAAAACACCAGAAATACCTGCAAATTGCTGTTTATATAGTAACCCACCTTTGTCATTTTTAATTCCAGACCCTTCCCTTTGGGCTATCCTCTGCTCCAAGAATTTTCTCAAAGGTAATATCCGAGGTGACAAGTTACCTCCATCTACAGGGCATTCTCATATTACCCTATCTAGATGACTTCATAATTGAAGCCAAAACAGAAGACGAGCTTCTACTTCATCTAGACCAAGTAAAGGAAAGCTTCCTTTATATAGGATGGATTATAAATCAAAAAAATCTGTTTTCATCCCAAGTCAACAAAAAGTCTTCTTCGATGTTCTCCTGGATTCATGCCTTCTGATGTCCTCCCTCCCTCTTAGAAAAAAAGCAGTTGACCATATATCAAAAGATCTCTCAATTTTGCAAGTTAAAAACTTCCATGATCAGAAAAATCATGTTGGTTTTAGGTCACCTAACATCTCTATACCCGCAGTCAGATGGGTGCAGAGCCATGCAAGGGTTCTACAATCCTTTTTTCTAGAATCCTGTGAGGGTACTCGAGCCTCCTTAGAAAAAAGGTAGGCCTACCATCAAGGCTAATACAGTCCATAGCCTGGTGGAAACATAAGAAAAAAAATTGCAGACAGGAGTCTACTGGCATCAGGAAAATCTTCTAGTAGTCACTACAGGCGCCAGCAACAGAGGCTGGGGTGGTCTTGCGGCAGACCTGATGGTTCAAGGAGTTTGGAACAACTCCATGGGAACTGCCTCTTTAAACCAAAAGGAACTTTCGGCAGGTTTTGAGGTTCTTCTGGTACTCCATTCAAAGATACCTCTACTCCAGGTAAAAGTCCTATCCGACAACACAACCACAGTTGCATACATAAACAGACAGGGGGGCAATTGGAACAGAGTTCTGGCCACAACCGCGAAGAGGATTTTTCTATGGGCATAAAAACATCTGACTTCCTTATCAGCGGTCCATTTAAAAGGAAGCAAAAATCTCGTGGCTGATTTATTGAGCAGACAGACAATAAAGGAAGGAAATTGGACCTTGAGTCCCGACGTATTCCAACTGATCACAGCAAAATGGGGCGTTTCAATCCTGGACTTATATGCAAACCGGGAAGGTACAGAAATTTAGTTCTCTGTCTACACAGGACTAGCCAGAGATTCTAGATGCCCTATCTCGTCCATGGCCAAAAGGGGCTGCTATATGTGTTCCCCCCTTTTAGCTTAGTTCCGAGAACCCTAATAAAAGTGTCGGAAGAACAGGCGCAGGTAATCATCATCGCTCCTTATTGGCCAAGAAGAGCCTGGTTTCCCTGTATCTCAATCTGTCAGGAGGGGAATACTGGACTCTCCTAGCACTTCTAGATCTCGTATTTCAGGGTTCAATTTACCACCCCAAAGCAAGAATTGTAAATTCCCTTACGAATGTTCCCATTATTTTAGATTTCCTACAGTCGGGGGTTGAACAAGAGTCTCAAGCCCTCTACCCTCAAAGTGCAGATATCAGCCTTGAGTATTTTTCTGAATGCAAAATTGGCAGAACAACCTTTTAGTCAAACAATTTTTTAAAGGTGCAGTCAGAATCTCGCCAACCGTACGCTTTACCGTTTCAACATGGGACTTAAATTTAGTTCTCACAGTCTTAATGGAGTCGTCATGGAGTCGTATTTCCATGATGCTTAAGACCGCCTTTCTTCTAGCCGTAACAACTGCTAGAAGGGTGGGTAAGATCCAGGCCTTCTCTTGTCGTGCACCATATCTGAGAATTTTAGATGACCGTATAATCCTAAAGCATTGCCTAGCTTTTCTTCCAAAAGTGGTTTCAAAATTCCATTGTAATCTGGAAGTTGTTCTGCCGTTGTTCTGTGATTCACCTA
Source organism: Bufo bufo (assembly GCF_905171765.1). Lineage (NCBI taxonomy): Eukaryota > Metazoa > Chordata > Amphibia > Anura > Bufonidae > Bufo > Bufo bufo. Next base: position 177,732,737 of record NC_053394.1, read on the forward strand.
CCACAGACCAAGAGAGGAAGTTCCACAATCTGGATGTAAGACGTTGCCTACTATGTTATCTAACAATAAGAGACTCTATATCTCTTTGTTATAGCAACAAGAATCTTGTTTCCCCAGTAGGACTCAAGGCCCACTCGACTCGGCTATGTCAGCCTCCTGGGCAGAAAACGCAGCTATATCAATTGAACAGACCTTTTTTTAAGCACTACAGGCTGGATGTGACCCATAATCAGGACTTTGGGCGTAGAATTCTTTCTACAGTGGTCCCTCCCTGAAATATATTCATTCTCTGTTATTCCTCCTGTCAGTGCCATTGGGGAGGTGTCGGGGAAAAGGGTAAATTACTCTTACCGGTAATTGGATTTTCCATCAGCCACTGAGAGTCCCCAAACCCCACCACCACCACCTTGTTTGTTTCTGGTGAAGTACGATTACCTTGGTGGATTGTATTATGTTTAATTAAAGGGATTCTGTCACCTCGTTTTAGGGTATAGAGATGCGGACATGCACGGCTAGATCCTTTAGCATATATCCTATATGTCCTTTTTATTTTGTTTAAAAAATGATTTTAGAGATATGTAAATGAGCCTTGTAAGGAGCCCAAGGGGCTGTACTAACCTTCTTAGTGCCCAGCCATGCCCCCCTGTGAAGGAGCCCAGCACTACCTGCGTCCTCCTAATCTCCTCCTTTTGTCACAGTTAGATTGCCGTAATCTCGCGATGCGCGAGCTTGCGCATGTGCAGTGCCGGTATAGTGTTCCTTCCCTTTGCTGGCACCAGCCTCAGGGAAGGAACTGCGCATGAGCGAGCTCGCGCATCGCGAGATTACGGCAATCTAACTGTGATGAAAGGAGGAGATTTGGAGGACGCAGGCGGTGCTGGGCTCCTTCACAGGGGGGCGTGGCCGGGCACCAAGAAGTTTAGTACAGCCCCTTGGGCACCTTACAAGGCTCATTTACATATCTATAAAATCATTTTTTAAACCAAATAAAAGGACACAGCCCTATAGGACAGGTATATTGCGGACATGCTAGCGGCAATCTAGCCGTGCATGTCCGCATCTCTATAACCTAAAACGAGGTGACAGAATCCCTTTAATAATAATTTTTCTTGCATCATTTTCTGTGTCCTTGGTTATTAACTGGCTTAATTAAGGAGAGGAGGCCTTTTTAATCTGGAGCTCCAGTGTTGTTTCCTGTTCAAGGGGCGGGGACACCCTCCTGTCAGTGCCGTTGGGGAGGGCTAATGGAAAATCCAATTACCGGTAAGAGTAATTTTACCCTTTTTCCACATAACTAAGATCTTCCATGCCCCTTAGCAGTTTACTTGGTCTTCTTTTTACCTTCTCGAGCTCCAGAACATCCTTTCTATGATGGTGTTGGTCACAACTTATAACCTGTAACCACAGTACCAAATGAAGCCAAAATACTCTAAACAAAGCCAACTCATGGGTAGAAGCCATTCCTTCTGTACATTTTTTGCTTGGAATAACTGTCCCTAGTTGTAGATTGAAGCACATGTTCCTCCAAGGTGCAATGTTTATCTTTATATATAGTAATGTTTTTTTAATTAGAATTTAGACACTCAAATGTTATAATGTGTGCATCCACTTCTGATCAAATCCACAGAAGCTTCTAACTCCATCATGTTTGTTATATGTTTTAGTGTCTTCCTTCATTGTTGCCCTTTTTTTCCACTATATATGTTTATAATAAATTTACCTCAACTGAATCTTCTGGGCATGGGGAGAATTGAGCCTTCAGTAGTACAATAGAGCTGTCATTGTAAGTCCTCCCTCCAGTGATAAGATGATCATTCTGATAACCCATTGAAGCCTACACAGAACAGGTGAAGACTAAGCAGCCTATAAGGCCAGTTTAACATGAGCATATTCAGTCCGGGAAAGATGAGCTGTATTACCCAGACTGAACAATGCTTCTCTGAAGTGAACTTGCAGCATCATAATTATTTTAGATGCTATGAATTCTCATCTCACTGCGGGTCTACTGAATTATAGGGCTCATGCACATGATCATTTGTTCTGCATTTTTGCGATTTGCACACAGACCCATTCATTTCTATTGGTCTGCAAAAAATAGACAACACATGGATGTCTTCATTGGCTGTTCGCATCCATATTTCTGTTCTGCAAATTATGTCCTTTTCCCTTGCGCCTCTCCAGCAGCACTGATAAGATGATCCCGCCTCCTGAGGACAGGAAACGAAACGGAGCCCCAATAAAAAGTTCCCTTCTCCTACCTACTCCAGTTATTCTTTCCTGTCCCTCAGGACGCGTGGATGCGCCCTTCAGTGTCAGAACCTTCAGGAAAACGCTCGGCCTGGATCTTCTAAGGAAGGGCTGAGCAGGGATTGGAGGGTCTGGGTGGGGTGTGGGCCCCCCTTCTTGTGTTCCTTTGTGTAAGTCCTCACCCTGAGGCAGCCCCGGCTATGTGCGAAAGCACCAGAGATTGGCACAAGATAGCTACGGCAGGTGGGAATCCTCTGTGGGCAGGAGGATTCCCTTTCTTGGCGCAGAGGAAGTGACTTAGGGGTGAAGCACTTCTGGCCGGCATGCCTCTCTCCGGAACTGGGAGAGCATGGGCCGGAGAGTGTGCAGTGGTGGAATGCAGCAGCTTCAGGCCCTTACCTTGCTGTTCATAAAAGAGGAGAAGTGAAGCACAGCAGCAGCTTCAAGCCAGCCTCTCCGGTGACCAGCTCTGCCATGTCAAGCGCCGAGACAGGAGAGACACCCCGCAGACCTGCTAACCCCTCTAAGGCCCTGAGCCCGGTAAGAGACCTTCTCATAATGATGGGGGGATGCCCTTTCCACATTTTTTTGGGTTCACACCACCTGGGTGTTGGTGAAGGCCCTTTTTTTGTACATGGGGTGCTAAATTATTGTCGTACTCCCCCTTAGGTTACAGAAACCAGCTCTTCAAAGTCTGGGGGTGGAGAATCTGCAAGAAAGAAATGTGCAGTCTGTAAAAAAGGGTTGCCCTCCTTGTGAAAAAAAAAAATATGTTTGCTGTGTACAGAGAAAGTCGTAGCGGAGGAATCCCCATTCTTTATGGAGATCTAAGAACCCTGATTAGGGACAAGGTAAACTGCAATAGAGTCAAGCATGACCCCAGCCTCTCCTCATCCTTCCACGTCTAAATCCTTGGACCCTTCTACAGATACATTTGAATTAGATGAAGGGGAGCTCTTTTCAGATGGAGACTCTGACTTTTCTGATGATGGATCAGGCTGTCCGTTATGTTTGACAGAAGAGACAGAATCTGCCTTAAAAGCAGTCAGAGCCACTTGGAAGACATTACAAAACCTCAGTCAATACAGGACCAGATGTTCAGGGTCTAGGAGAAAAAAGGAAGCGAGTGTTCCCTATTCATGAGAATATTAAAAAGCTCATTGCTAGGGAATGGCGGGATGCTGAAAAAAGACCAGCAACATCTAGGGCTTTCAAACGAAAATACAGTTTGCTGATACAGATACAGAATTTTGGGAAAATACTCTGATAATAGATGCATCGGTAGCCAGAATTTCTAAAAAGTCCTCTCCCCTCTTTGAAGATATGGGTCTGCCAAAAGACCCTATGGACAAAAAAAATGTGAGGGTTTATTAAAGCATTCTTGGGAGACAGACGCTGCAATCTTTAGACCTGCAATAGCCGCAACCTGCACTGATAGATCTCTGTTTAGATTACTCAGTTAGAAAATCACTTATCCGCTGGTACGCCTAGGGACGAAATTATTTCTTCCCTCCCGGTGTTAAAATCTTGCTCAGATCTAAGTGGTAAAAGACACTATATGCTAGGCTGGTTAATAAATATAGAAAATTCAAGTTTAGTACCCAGCCAGCAGAAGGTGTTTATAGGAGTACTACTGGATAGGGATGAGCGAACCCGAACTGTATAGTTCGGGTTCGTACCGAATTTTGGGGTGTCCGTGACACTGACCCGAACCCGAACATTTTCATAAAAGTTCGAGTTCGGTGTTCGGCGAACACAGCCAATCAACAGGCAAAGCAGCCAATCAACAAGCATCATACTACTTGCCCCAAGAGGCCATCACAGCCATGCCTACTATTGGCATGGCTGTGATTGGCCAGTGCAGCATGTGACCCAGCCTCTATATAAGCTTGGGTCACGTAGCGCTGCACGTCACTCTGCTGATACAAGTGTAGGGAGAGGTTGCAGCTGCGACGTTAGGGCGAGATTAGGCAGTAATTAACTCCTCCAAAAGACTTCATTCAGTGATCGATCTACAGCTGTGGATCATTGAACTGCTGCTATTCAATTGCTCAGTGTTTTTAGGCTGCCCAGAGCGTTTTTCAGTCACTTTTTTCTGGGGTGATCGGCGGCCATTTTGTGGCTTGTGGTGCGCCAGCACAAGCTGCCACCAAGTACATTTAACCATCAATAGTGTGGTTATTTTTTGCTATATCCTACATCAGGGTCAAGCTTTCATCAAGTGCATTTAACCATCAATAGTGTGGTTATTTTTTGGCCATATACTACATCAGGGGCAAGCTGAGCCTGTCACCCAAGTGCATTTAACCATCAATAGTGTGGTTATTTTTTGGCCATATACTACATCAGGGGCAAGTTGAGCCTGTCACAAAGTGCATTTAACCATCAATAGTGTGATTATTTTTTGGCCATATACTACATCAGGGGCAAGTTGAGCCTGTCACCCAGCGCCTAAAAAATAGGCCTCACATTTATATTCATCCCAATCTGTCATTACTGTTTTAGCTGGTCAAGTTATTTTTAGTGTTCGTCAAAGCACAGTTTTTGTTCTGGATTGAAAAACAATTCCCAATTTTGCAATTCTCAAAATTAGTGGTTTCTGCTGTATCAGGCCTACTTTAAATCTATCCCTAAAAGGGTATATTAGATTCAAGGTGCTGATAGGGTAATTCTCAAGAACTTCACACACACGCTACAGTGTAGATCCAAGTCTAATTCTGTCCGTAAACGTATACCTGTCACCCAGCGCCTAAATAATAGGCCTCAAATTTATATTCAGCTAAATCTGTCATTACTGGTGTGCCTGTATTAGTGTAATACGGTACCTAAATAGATAGCCAGATAGTGTTAGGTGTCTGTAAAAAAAAAAAAAAAAAAAAGGCCTGAATTTGAATTCAATACATTGGCCCGAATAATATTTTTCTTATTGTCGTGAACGGTAACAATGAGGAAAACATCTAGTAAGGGACGCGGACATGGTCGTGGTGGTGTTAGTGGACCCTCTGATGCTGGGAGAGGACGTGGCCGTTCTGCCACATCCACACGTCCTAGTGTACCAACTACCTCAGGTCCCAGTAGCCACCAGAATTTACAGCCATATTTGGTGGGGCCCAATGCCATTCTAAGGATGGTAAGGCCTGAGCAGGTACAGGCATTAGTTAATTGGGTGGCCGACAGTGCATCCAGCACGTTCACATTATCTCCCACCCAGTCTTCTGCAGAAAGCGCACAGATGGCGCATGAAAACCAAGCCCTATCAGTCTGTCACATCACCCCCATGCATATCAGGGAAACTGTCTGAGCCTCAAGTTATGCAGCAGTCTCTTATGCTGTTTGAAGACTCTGCTGGCAGGGTTTCCCAAGGGCATCCACCTAGCCCTTCCCCAGGGGTGGAAGAGATAAAATGCACTAACGCACAACCACTTATGTTTCCTGATGATGAGGACATGGGAATACCACCTCAGCACGTCTCTGATGATGACGAAACACAGGTGCCAACTGCTGCGTCTTTTTGCAGTGTGCAGACTGAACAGGAGGTCAGGGATCAAGACTGGGTGGAAGACGATTCAGGGGACGATGAGGTCCTAGACCCGACATGGAATGAAGGTCGTGCCACTGACTTTCACAGTTCGGAGGAAGAGGCAGTGGTGAGACCGAGCCAACAGCGTAGCAAAAGACAAAGAGGGAGCAGTGGGCAAAAGCAGAACACCCGCCGCCAAGAGACTCCGCCTGCTACTGACCGCCGCCATCTGGGACCGAGCACCCCAAAGGCAGCTTCAAGGAGTTCCCTGGCATGGCACTTCTTCAAACAATGTGCTGACGACAAGACCAGAGTGGTTTGCACGCTGTGCCATCAGAGCCTGAAGCGAGGCATTAACGTTCTGAACTTTAGCACAACCTGCATGACCAGGCACCTGCATGCAAAGCATGAACTGCAGTGGAGTAAACACCTTAAAAACAAGGAAGTCACTCAGGCTCCCCCTGCTACCTCTTCTGCTGCTGCCGCCTCGGCCTCTTCTGCTGCTGCCGCCGCCTCGGCCTCTTCCTCCGCCTCTGGAGGAACGTTGGCACCTGCCGCCCAGCAAACATGGGATGTACCACCAACACCACCACCTGCGTCACCAAGCATCTCAACCATGTCACACGGCAGCGTTCAGCTCTCCATCTCACAAACATTTGAGAGAAAGCGTAAATTCCCACCTAGCCACCCTCGATCCCTGGCCCTGAATGCCAGCATTTCTAAACTACTGGCCTATGAAATGCTGTCATTTAGGCTGGTGGACACAGACCGCTTCAAACAGCTCATGTCGCTTGCTGTCCCACAGTATGTTGTTCCCAGCCGGCACTACTTCTCCAAGAGAGCCGTGCCTTCCCTGCACAACCAAGTATCCGATAAAATCAAGTGTGCACTGCGCAACGCCATCTGTGGCAAGGTCCACCTAACCACAGATACGTGGACCAGTAAGCACGGCCAGGGACGCTATATCTCCCTAACTGCACATTGGGTAAATGTAGTGGCGGCTGGGCCCCAGGCGGAGAGCTGTTTGGCGCACGTCCTTCCGCCACCAAGGATCGCAGGGCAACATTCTTTGCCTCCTGTCTCCTCCTCCTCCTACTCAGCTTCCTCCTCCTCTTCTTCCACCTGCTCATCCAGTCAGCCACACACCTTCACCACCAACTTCAGCACAGCCCGGGGTAAACGTCAGCAGGCCGTTCTGAAACTCATGTGTTTGGGGGACAGGCCCCACACCGCACAGGAGTTGTGGGGGGGATATAGAACAACAGACCGACGAGTGGTTGCTGCCGGTGAGCCTCAAGCCTGGCCTGGTGGTGTGCGATAATGGGCGAAATCTCGTTGCAGCTCTGGGACTAGCCGGTTTGACGCACATCCCTTGCCTGGCGCATGTGCTGAATTTGGTGGTGCAGAAGTTCATTCACAACTACCCCGACATGTCAGAGCTGCTGCATAAAGTGCGGGCCGTCTGTTCGCGCTTCCGGCGTTCACATCCTGCCGCTGCTCGCCTGTCTGCGCTACAGCGTAACTTCGGCCTTCCCGCTCACCGCCTCATATGCGACGTGCCCACCAGGTGGAACTCCACCTTGCACATGCTGGACAGACTGTGTGAGCAGCAGCAGGCCATAGTGGAGTTTCAGCTGCAGCACTCACGGGTCAGTCGCACTGCGGAACAGCACCACTTCACCACCAATGACTGGGCCTCCATGCGAGACCTGTGTGCCCTGTTGCGCTGTTTCGAGTACTCCACCAACATGGCCAGTGGCGATGACGCGTTACAATACCACTTCTATGTCTCCTTGAGAAAACACTTAGGGCGATGATGGAAGAGGAGGTGGCCCAGGAGGAGGAGGAGGAGGAAGAGGGGTCATTTTTAGCACTTTCAGGCCAGTCTCTTAGAAGTGACTCAGAGGGAGGTTTTTTGCAACAGCAGAGGCCAGGTACAAATGTGGCCAGACAGGGCCCACTACTGGAGGACGAGGAGGACGAGGAGGAGGTGGAGGAGGATGAGGATGAAGCAGGTTCACAGTGGGCTGGCACCCAACGCAGCTCGGGCCCATCACTGGTGCGTGGCTGGGGGGAAACGCAGGACGATGACGATACGCCTCCCACAGAGGACAGCTTGTCCTTACCTCTGGGCAGCCTGGCACACATGAGCGACTACATGCTGCAGTGCCTGCGCAACGACAGCAGAGTTGACCACATTTTAACGTGTGCGGACTACTGGGTTGCCACCCTGCTGGATCCACGGTACAAAGACAATGTGCCCACCTTACTTCATGCACTGGAGCGTGATAGTAAGATGCGCGAGTTCAAGCGCACGTTGGTAGACGCGCTACTGAGAGTATTCCCAAATGTCACAGGGGAACAAGTGAAAGCCCAAGGCGAAGGCAGAGGAGGAGCAAGAGGTCGCCAACGCAGCTGTGTCACGGCCAGCTCCTCTGAGGGCAGGGTTAGCATGGCAGAGATGTGGAAAAGTTTTGTCACCATGCCACAGCTAACTGCACCACCACCTGATACGGAACGTGTTAGCAGGAGGCAACATTTCAATAACATGGTGGAACAGTACCTGTGCACACCCCTCCACGTACTGACTGATGTTTCGGCCCCATTCAACTTCTGGGTCTCCAAATTGTCCACGTGGCCAGAGCTAGTTTTTTTATGCCTTTGGAGGTGCTGGCCTGCCCGGCGGCCAGCGTTTTGTCTGAACGTGTATTCAGCACGGCAGGGGGCGTCATTACAGACAAACGCAGCCGCCTGTCTACAGCCAATGTGGACAAGCTGACGTTCATAAAAATGAACCAGGCATGGATCCCACAGGACCTGTCCATCCCTTGTGCAGATTAGACATTAACTACCTCCCCTTAACAATATATTATTGTACTCCAGGGCACTTCCTCATTCAATCCTATTTTTATTTTCATTTTACCATTATATTGCGGGGCAACCCAAAGTTGAATGAACCTCTGCTCTGTCTGGGTGTCGGGGCCTAAAAATATCTGACAGTGGCCTGTTCCAGTGGTGGGTGACATGAAGCCTGATTCTCTGCTATGATATGAAGACTGATTCTCTGCTGACATGAAGCCTGAATCTCTGTTATGGGACCTCTCTCCTCTGCCTGGGTGCCTGGGCCTAAATATGTGACAATGGACTGTTCCAGTGGTGGGTGACGTGAAGCCTGATTCTCGGCTATGACATGAAGACTGATTCTCTGCTGACATGAAGCCTGAATCTCTGTTATGGGACCTCTCTCCTCTGTCTGGGTGTCGGGGCCTAAAAATATGACAGTGGCCTGTTCCAGTGGTGGGTGACGTGAAGCCTGATTCTCTGCTATGACATGCAGACTGATTCTCTGCTGACATGAAGCCAGATTCTCTATTACGGGACCTCTCTCCTCTGCCTGGGTGCCGGGGCCTAAATATATGACAATGGACTGTTACAGTGGTGGGTGACGTGAAGCCAGATTCTCTGCTATGGCATGAATACTGATTCTCTGCTGACGTGAAGCCAGATTCTCTGCTATGGGACCTCTCTCCAATTGATATTGGTTAATTTTATATTTATTTTATTTTTATTTTTATTCATTTCCCTATCCACATTTGTTTGCAGGGGATTTACCTACATGTTGCTGCCTTTTTCAGCCCTCTAGCTCTTTCCTGGGCTGTTTTACAGCCTTTTTAGTGCCGAAAAGTTCGGGTCCCCATTGACTTCAATGGGGTTCGGGACGAAGTTCGGGTCGGGTTCGGATCCCGAACCCGAACATTTCCGGGAAGTTCGGCCGAACTTCTCGAACCCTACCATCCAGGTGTTCGCTCAACTCTACTACTGGATTCTGTTCACCTCTCCTCTTTTCTTACTGCTCAAAAACAAGCAGCACTAATAAGCGCAGTAAGATCATTACGCTCCAGAAGGACAGCATCATTCAGAGAAATTATGCGACTGTTATTTCTTCTAACCTCAACAATACCCTCAGTAAGGTGGGCTCAGGCCCACACAAGGATTTCTCAGTCCTTCCTTTTGTCAACATGGGACAGGCAGCAATCCTCTTTGGAGAAGAAAGCAGTTCTGCCTGTTTCATTAAAGTAGAAAAACATCTCCAACTAGGAGTCCCGTGGCAACCAGAGGACCAAGTAGCGGTCACCACCGACGTGAGCAGCAGGGGCTAGTCAGCACACACAAAAATCAAATTTAGTTCAGGGGACATGGAGCATTCAAATGTCCCGGGCCTCTTCAAATGTCAGGGAACTGTCAGCAGTGTTGCATGCCTTCCTGAATCTAGATTATTTAATAAAAGATCACCATGTGAAAGTCTACTCAGACAATGCAACCACAGTAGCCTATTTAAACCATCAAGGGGGAACAATGAGTGGAACACTGGGATAAGTGGCAGCAAAGATTTTTGCCTGGGAATAGAGGCACCTAAAATCTATTTCTGCAGTGCACCTCAGGCGGGAAGATAACTATTTGGCAGACGAACCCTCAGAGAAGGGGAATGGGCCTTAAACTCAGATGTGTTCCATCAGATAGCGGAAATGTGGGGTTAGCCGACTGTAGATCTGTTCGCTACCAGGGAAAACCGGAAAGGGGAACATTTCTTTTTAATTTGTCATCAGGTAGACCTAGGGCAGACAGATGCCCTCTCTAACATGGTTCCCGGGTCTTCTCTATGCGTTCCCTCCATTCTCGCTAATCCCAAAGGCTCTAATGAAAACTTTGGAGGAGAAAGCTCAGGTCATTCTCATCGCCGAGAAGATCCTGGTTCCTGATACTCCAGAGACTATCAGCAGGAAGATTCTGGACCCTCCCAAAAATTCAGGACCTTCTACATGAGGGTCCGGTTTTTCATCCGACGTTCCTTAACTGCATTTGACAGCCTGGAGGTTGAGCGCTGCCTGCTAAGACAAAGAGGCCTGTTGGAAGCTGTAGTGTCTACTCTTTCTTGTAGACCTTCTTATTCAACAGTCCTAGATGACAGGGTTATTTTGAAATATTCTACTACGGGAAATGTAATTACTGGTAAGTAATTATTAGCTTTCTTGAATGTATTTCAGACAAAAATATTCACTTCTATTGATGGGAGTGAGAAAAATGCTAATTGCGCAAAGAAAGTATCCATATTTTGCGGACCTCGACACGGACACGGTCGTGTACGTGAGGCCTTGCTTGCACAGTGCCGTGACTACAGTTCAGTAGACCCATGGTTACATGGGAATTCACAGCATCATAAATCATTGTGATGCTCCGAGTTTGGGGTGGGGTGTCTTATTTCCAAAATGGGGTCACTTGTGGGGTATTTATACTGCCCTGGCATTTTAGAGGCCCTAAAGCGTGAGAAGAAGTCTGGAATCCAAATGTCTAAAAATGCCCTTTCTAAAAGGAATTTGGGCCCCTTTGCTCACCTAAGCTGCAAAAATGTGTCACACATGTGGTATCGCCGTACTCAGGAGAAGTTGGGCAATGTGTTTTGGGGTGTATTTTTACATATACCCATGCTGGGTGAGAGAAATATCTCTCTCAAATGACAACTTTGTGTAAAAAAAATGGGAAAAGTTGAATTTTAGAGAGATATTTCTCTCACCCAGCATGGGTATATGTAAAAATACACCCCAAAACACATTTCCCTACTTCTTCTGAGTATGGCGATACCACATGTGTGACACTTTTTTGCAGCCTAGGTGCCCAAAGGGGCCCAAATTCTAAAGAGCACCTTTAGGATTTCACAGGGCATTTTTTACGCATTTGGATTCCAAACTACTTCTCACGCTTTAGGTCCCCTAAAATGCCAGGACAGTATAAATACCCCACAAGTGACTCCATTTTGGAAAGAAGACACCCCAAGGTATTTTGTGATGGGCATAGTGAGTTCATGGAAGTTTTTATTTTTTGTCACAAGTTAGTGGAATATGAGACTTAATATGAGATAAAAAGTTCTATGAACTCACTATGCCCATCAGCGAATACCTTAGGGTGTCTACTTTCCGAAATGGGGTCATTTGTGGGGTGTTCCTACTGTCTGGGCATTGTAGAGCCTCAGGAAACATGACAGGTGTTCAGAAAGTCAGAGCTGCTTCAAAATGCGGAAATTCACATTTTTGTACCATAGTTTGTAAACGCTATAACTTTTACCCAAACCAATAAATATACACTCATTGCATTTTTTTTTTTTATCAAAGACATGTAGAACAATAAATTTAGAGAAAAATTTATATAGAAATGTAGTTTTATTTGAAAATTTTTACAACCGAAAGTGAAAAATTTCAGTTTTTTTCTAAAATTTCGGTAAATTTCGATTAATATCAAAAAAAGTAAAAATGTCAGCAGCAATGAAATGCCACCAAATCAAAGCTCTATGGCCTCTTTCACACGGGCGTTGCGGGAAAATGTGCGGGTGCGTTACGGGAACACCCGTGATTTTTCCGCGCGAGTGCAAAACATTGTAATGCGTTTTGCACTCGCGTGAGAAAAATCGCGCATGTTTGGTTATAAGAAAAAATAATAGCATTCTGAATACAGAATGCATAGTAAAATAGCGCTGGAGGGGTTAAAAAAATAAAAATTTAATTCACCTTAATCCACTTGCTGGCACTGCCGGCATCTCGTCTGTCTCCTTTGCTGAACAGGACCTGTGGTGAGCATTCATTCCAGGACCTGTGGTGACGTCACTCCGGTCATCACATGATCCATCACATGACCCATCACCATGGTAAAAGATCATGTGATGTATCATGTGATGACCGGAGTGACGTCACCACAGGTCCTGGAATGAATGCTCACCACAGGTCCTGTTCAGCAAAGAAGAAGACAGAAGCGATGCCGGCAGCGCGAGCAAGTGGATTAAGGTGAGTTAAATATATATTATTATTTTTTTAACCCCTCCAGCGCTATTTTACTATGCATTCTGTATTCAGAATGCTATTATTTTCCATTATAACCATGTTATAAGGGAAAATAATAATGATCGGGTCTCCATCCCGATCGTCTCCTAGCAACCGTGCGTGAAAATCGCACCGCATCCGCACTTGCTTGCGAATGCTTGCGATTTTCACGCAACCCCATTCACTTCTATGGGGCATGCGTTGCGTGAAAAACGCAAAAATTAGAGCATGCTGCGATTTTCACGCAATGCACAAGTGATGCGTGAAAATCACCGCTCATGTGAACAGCTCCATAGAAATGAATGGGTCGGTATTCAGTGCGGGTGCAATGCGTTCAACTCACGCATTGCATCCGCGCGGAATACTCGCCCGTGTGAAAGGGGCTTATTAGTGAGAAGAAAAGGAGGTAAAATTCATTTGTGTGGTAAGTTGTATGACCGAGCAATAAACCGTGAAAGTAGTGTAGTGCAGAATTGTAAAAAGTGGTCTGGTCATTAAGGGGGTTTAACCCATTAGGGACGCATGACGTACCGGTACGGCATGTTTCCCGAGTCCTTAAGGACCCATGACGTACCGGTACATCATGTGTTGTTCCGATCACTGCCGCCCGGCCTGCTGTGATCGGAACAAGGTGCCTGCTCAAATCATTAAGCAGGCACCTCGGCTAAATGCGCGGGGGGGTCCCGTGACCCCCCCATGTCGGCGATCGCAACAAACCGCAGGTCAATTCAGACCTGCGGTTTGCTGCGCTTTCTGTAGTTTCTGATCCAGAAACTTTTGTATTCCTAAAATACATATGTTTCACCCCCCTGCACCCCTGAATGATTTTATCCCGGTGGGAGGTGCAGGGGGGGTGTTGCGGGAGGCGGGCGGTGCGGTAGGCGGGATCGCGATCCCCCGCCCGCCTCCCCTTGAATAATCGTTGGTGTACAGTGGGTATACCAGGGTGTCAGCACATTGCTGCTGTGCCTTTGCAGCCCCCCGATGGAGAGGGAGAGAGCCCCCAGACAGCCCCCCTCCTTACCCTTCCCCGTCTGCGCAGTTGTGGCCACAACTGAGCAGACCGGGAAGGTTCCCATGGCAACAGGACACCTTCTCAGGTATCCTGCTGTCCATGGTGCTGAACAGATCTGTGCTAAAGGCATACATCTGTTCAGACAAAGTGTAAGTAAAATACAGTACAAAACACTATATGGTGTACTGTACTGTATTATACAGACATCAGACCCACTGGATATTCAAGAACCAAGTGGGTCTGGGTCAAAAAAAAAAGAAAAAAAAAGTAAAAATCAAAAAACACATTTATCACTGATTAAAAATGAAAAAAATAAAATTCCCTACACATGTTTGGTATCGTTGCGTCCGTAACGACCTGATCTATAAAACTGTAATGTTACTTTACCCGAACGGTGAACGCCTAAAAAATAAAAAACTATGATGAAATTGAAATTTTGCCCACCTTACTTCCCAAAAATGGTAATAAAAGTGATCAAAAAAGTTGCATGTACGCCAAAATTGTAACAATCAAACCATCATCTCATCCCGCAAAAATCATACCCTAACCAAGATAATCGCCCAAAAACTGAAAAAACTATGGCTCTTCGACTATGGAAACACTAAAACATACATGATTTTTTTTTTTGTTTAAAAAATGAAATCATTGTGTAAAACTTACATAAATAAAAAAAATGTATACATATTAGGTATCGCCGCGTCCGTATCGACCGGCTCTATAAAAATATCACATGACCTAACCCCTCAGATGACCACCGTAAAAAAATAAAAATAAAAACGGTGTAAAAAAAGCCATTTTTTGTCATCTTACGTCACAAAAAGTGAAATAGCAAATGATCAAAAAGTCATATGCACCCCAAAATAGTGCCAATCAAACCGTCATTTCATCCCGCAAAAAATTAGACCCTAATTAAGATAATCGCCCAAAAACTAATAAAACTATGGCTCTTAGACTATGGAGACACTAAAACTTATTTTTTGTTTTAAAAATGAAATCATTGTGTAAAACTTGCATAAATAAAAAAAATTGTATACATATTAGATATCGCCGTGTCCATGACAACCTGCTCTATAAAATTACCACATGATCTAACCTGTCAGATGAATGTTGTAAATAAAAAAAAAATATATAAAAAAAGTGCCAAAAAAGCTATTTCTTGTTACCTTGCCGCACAAAAAGTGTACTATAGAGCAACCAAAAATCATATGTACCCTAAACTAGTACCAACAAAACTGCCACCCTATCCCGTAGTTTCTAAAATGGGGTCCCTTTTTTGGAGTTTCTACTCTAGGGGTGCATCAGGGGGCTTCAAATGGGACATGGTGTCAAAAAAAACAGTCCAGCAAAATCTGCCTTCCAAAAAATGTATGGCATTCCTTTCATTCTGCACCCTGCCGTGTGCCCGTACAGCAGTTTACGACCACATATGGGGTGTTTCTGTAAACTACAGAATCAGGGCCATAAATTATGATTTTTGTTTGGCTGTTAACCCTTGCTTTGTAACAGAAAAAAAAAATATTAAAATGGAAAATCTACCAAAAAGTGAAATTTTGAAATTGTATCTCTATTTTCCATTAAATCTTGTGCAACACCTAAAGGGTTAACAAAGTTTGTAAAATCAGTTTTGATTACCTTGAGGGGTGTAGTTTCTTAGATGGGGTCACTTTTTTGGAGTTTCTACTCTAGGGGTGCATCAGGGGGCTTCAAATGGGACATGGTGTAAATAAACCAGTCCAGCAAAAACTGCCTTCCAAAAACCAAACGGCGCACCTTTCACTCTACGCCCCGCTGTGTGGCCGTACAGTAGTTTACGGCCACATATGGGTTTTTTCTGTAAACGGCAGAGTCACGGCAATAAAGATACAGTCTTGTTTGGCTGTTAACCCTTGCTTTGTTAGTGGAAAAAATGGGTTAAAATGGAAAATTAGGCAAAAAAATGAAATTCTCAAATTTCATCCCCATTTGCCAATAACTCTTGTGCAACACCTAAAGGGTTAACGAAGTTTATAAAATCAGTTTTGAATACCTTGAGGGGTTTAGTTTATAGAATGGGGTCATTTTTGGGTGGTTTCTATTATGTAAGCCTCGCAAAGTGACTTCAGAGCTGTAGTGGTCCCTAAAAATGGGGTTTTTGTAAATTTCTGAAAAATTTCAAGATTTGCTTCTAAGCCTTGTAACATCCCCAAAAAATAAAATATCATTCCCAAAATAATTCAAACATGAAGTAGACATATGGGGAATGTAAAGTCATCACAATTTTTGGGGGTATTACTATGTATTACAGAGGTAGAGAAACTAAAACTTAGAAATTTGCACATTTTTAAAAAATTTTGGTAAATTAGGTATTTTTTTTATGCAAAAAAAAAATAAAAAATTGACTTCATTATACCAGTGTCATGAAGTACAATATGTGACGAAAAAACAATCTCAGAACGGCCTGGATAAGTCAAAGCGTTTTAAAGTTATCACCACTTAGGCTCAGTTCAGACCTGAGCGTTTTACAGCGCGTTCCTACGCGCTGTAAAATGCTCAACAAGGAGAACCCAATGCTTCCCTATGGGAATGGTTCTCACCTGGGCGTTTTACAGCGCGTACGATCGCGCTGTAAAACGCCCGACGCTCAAACAAGTACAGGAGCGTTTTTTTGGGCGCTTGTCGCGCGTTCCCGTACATAGACTTTCGGGAACGCGCGACACTGTGTGTACGCTTGTCTCTGTATGCGCGATTGTAAACGCCCGTACAATCGCGCATACAGAGCGCTCCTTTCAGAACGCTCAGGTCTGAACTGATCCTTAAAGTGACACTGGTCAGATTTGCAAAAAATGGCCAAGTCCTTAAGGTGAAATAGGGCTGAGTCCTTAAGGGGTTCAGCTAGGGGAGCTGAGGTGGTTAAAGAGATTGCAACATGTAGTGAATTTTGGCTTTTCATCCCCTGCTTGCCATATTTTTTTTGTTTTGTTTTATCTATGTTGGAAAATGGTTAAAGGGGTGGTGCAGCCTGTTTAAATTGATGATCTATCCTCAGGATAGGTCATCAGAATCTGATCAGTGGGGGTCCAGCACCCAGCCCCCCACCGATAATTACACTATGTATCATCTCCCTTGCAGCGGTGGCATAGTGTAATTACAAGTACTCGCTCCATTCAAGTGGTAATTACACTAGCTTCTGAGATGACTGACAGTATAATGAAGAGGAAATAACTCTCGCATGAGCAACGCCTCTCCTTTAAACAGCTGATCATCAGGGGTGTCGGATGTCCAATCCCACAGATCAGTTATTGATGACCTATCCTGAATATAGGTAATCAATACAAACAGGCTGCACAACCCCTTTAATACAGGTACAGGTATTTATAGAGCAAGAGAAAACTATTGCTTCTTTGCTTGAATGGTAATTAAATTTCAAGTACAGGTGTACAGTATCTGATCGGTGGGGGTCAGATACCCAACCTTGCCAACAATCAGCTGTTTGAAGATGCTGCAACGCTCCAGGGAGCCCTGCAGCCCCTCACAGCATACCACAGTGCGATATAATGTATAGCGGCTGTGCTTAGTATTGGAGCCCAGGCTCACTGTCTGTGGAAATGCATTTCATGAGGAGACATGGAGTACAGAGTGGGCAAACGGGACAGGCTGTGGTAATGTGGGGCTGTCGTAATGGAGACTGCATACAAGTGCTGCTGCTCATTAACCACATCCCCACTCTCCTCTCTGTACTTCATGTCTCCCCACGAACTCCATTCCTACAGATATTTAGCTGAAGATCTTATCAGCTGTATTCAGGGTCATGATCCCTGACAAGCAGAGAGGAGGATGAGACAGCTCTTTACCTCAGTTTTGTGAAGTAACCTGTCCTGCTGTGTGATTTAGGACAGGTTTTTGTCTACTAATAGGACGGCGGCCATTGTATTACCCTTAATGTTTGCTCCCTAGACAAAATGAGCCATTATAACTAATGAAAGGTATCTGGGAATATATTTATAATAAAGTAATATTTAAAGGGAACCCATCACCGGGATTTTAGGTATAGAGCTGAGGACATGGGATGCATGATGGCCGCTAGCACATCCGCAATATCCAGTCCCCATAGCTCTGTGTGCTTTTATTGTATAAAAAAATCGATTTTATACATATGCAAATTAACCTGAGATGAGTCAGAGCTTGAAAATATGACTCTTCTCTGGTCACACAAGTAAGATATGACTCTTTTATGTTAATTTGCATATGTATCAAATCGTTTTTTTTACACAATAAAAGCACAGAGAGCTATGGGGACTGGGTATTGTGGATGTGCTAGTGACCATCTAGCAACCCATGTCCTCAGCTCTTTACCCAAAATCCAGGTGACAGGTTCCCTTTAAGTATTTTCAGTAATTTTATTTTCTTAATTCCCATTACACTGTGGTTTGTTATGGGCAATAGCAAATAAATGTAATGACAATAATTTAATTGGCACAAAATTTGGGATATTTCGATATTTCAATATCTTAATCTTTATATCTTATATTTATATTGATATACGGTAGTTTGATTTAAAAATATATATAATATTATTGACATGAAGTTATTCTGATCATTGACATGAAGTCAATTGGCCATAATAGAGTATATGGAAAGTATTGTGCTAAATAGGGTGACTCTATATTAGCCTCTGTTAGGGAAGACCACCTCAGTGTGTGTGTTTGGAAAGAATTATTTTTTTTTTTCATTTCTGCAGGTGACTGTGGCAAACTCTCAGAGGGACAACACTTATTTCCATATTATGAAGCAGAACCTAAGGGTTTCCTTCACCATACTTCTTCTGAGACTTCAAATATACTCTCAGTCCTTTCCAGAAGAAATTTGTCATCTGATTTACCTAACCATGTGGAAACTTTACTTGATCAATCACAGACTGGAACACAAAGTAAAGCACATAAAGAGGGTAAAGTATTCCAATGTTATGAATGTGGGAAAATTTATAAAAATGCTTTTAATCTTTATATGCACAAGAGAATTCACCGAGACGAGAGACCATTTTTATGTTCGGAATGTGGGAAACGTTTTACCAAGAAGTCTGTTCTTGTTGAGCATCACAGAGTTCACACAGGGGAGAAGCCATATGCATGTTCAGAGTGTGGGAAGAGTTTTACCAGGAAATCTATTCTTGTTGAACACCAGAGAAGTCACACAGGAGATAAACCATTTTTATGTTCAGAATGTGGGAGATGTTTTGCTCGGAAATCCCATCTGGAGAGACATCTGAGAACTCACACAGGAGAGAAACCATTTTCCTGTTCGAAATGTGAGAAAGGATTTATCCAGAAAATACATCTTATTGAACATCAGAGATCGCACATAGAGAACAAGCCATTTAAATGTTGTGAATGTGGAAAGTGTTTTATCCAGAAATCACATCTTGTTAAACATCAGAAAACTCACACAGTTAAGAATCTGAATGATCACACAGAAAGTTTGTGCTGGAGAAGCAGCCACCTGCCTGAAGATGCACCCTCATCTCGAATGCTGAAAGAGTAATACGATATTGGCATGTGAGCTGTTTTAGTCTGGTTACCTGTGGTAAGTGACGAGGAAAGCAATTGAAGGATGAAGAAAACAACTAACCTTTAAAAGGTCACTTAAAGGGCTTGGCCAGTATTTACTACTAACTGCATATGTGCTGGTAGCACATGTATGCACCTAGTAATAAACTGATGTCTGATAGTTTAATAAGAATAATTCATGTTTACACTCATGTCTTCTGATCTGCATGACAATGTGCTGGGAACTTGGCCCCTGATAGGTCTCATCCATCAGTGGCTTCCATTCACTTATACCAGGGACAGACTGCGCATGTGCTAGTTCTCCAGTCTGTCTCTAATATGAGTGAATGAAGGCCACTAATATACGGGATTCTCCATCAGTGGCCATGTTCCTAGCGCAGCGTTGGCACACAGGTCAGGGGAGCTGCACATGTGCAGCTTGTAATATAAGCTGGCAAACCTCTTTAAATTCTATAAACACCCTGAAAATTGAGAAAAGTTTAACAGGCCACATGACTTGTTTGTGCCAATTCATAATCAGTTTAGCTTTTTCCAAAGGAGGCTCTACTTCCTAGAAATTAGTAATAATCATCCTGTTCACAGCCCCAAACTAAGGAAATCCTTAGTTTATCTTCTGGATACAATGAGGTGGAGCAATGCAGAGACGTAGGAGCAGCATTGAAGGGTTTTTAGTATGAGGGTTGGTTATCCATGATCCCTAATATCTTAAAGGGTGTTTTTTAGGATAGGTCATCAATATCAGATTGGCTGGGAAATGGACCCGTGATGATCTGATCAGTGTTAGCAAGAGATCTTCTTTGTGCCAAAAGCAGTCACCGGAGCAGCAAAGCTCCACACACTGTGCAGTGGTTGTACCTGGCTACTGCAGCACTGCTCCCCTTCACTTAGTTGCGTTGATCCTTCATTTGTGGCGATATGTTTGCAGATTCGCTTAGCTTACAATATGAAGAAAACATGTAGATAAGATCCTGTTGTACCTACTTTCACACTCGCGTTTTGGGCGGATCCGTCATGGATCTGCACAGACGGATCCGTTACAATAATACAACCGCATGCATCCGTCATGAACAGATTTGTTTGTATTATCTGTAACATAGCCAAGACGGATCCGTCATGAACTCCATTGAAAGTCAATGGGAGACGGATCAGTTTTCTATTGTGCCAGATTGTGTCAGAGAAAACTGATCCGTCCCAATTGACTTACATTGTGTGCCAGGACGGATCCGTTTGGCTCAGTTTCATCCACTCCAGAGTGGAATGGAGACTGATCGGAGGCAAACTGATGCATTCTGAGTGGATCTTTTTCCATTCAGAATGCATTAGGGCAAAACTGATCCGTTTTGGACCGCTTGTGAGAGCCCTGAATGGATCTCAGGAACATTTCCCTACTTCGGCTCTCCGGCGCATGCGCAGTGTCCCGTTGTGCTGCTGAACTCTGCAGTGAGATTTTCCCTAAACTGTCCTTTTGCGCATGCGCAGATCGTCAAAACTAAGGAACGCCTCCACACGTATTTTCCGGTGCGACAGGAAGTTAGGAGGTAGGGAAATCTCACAAAGTAGGGTAATGTAACGTTACACCGGAATGGAAGAAAAAGAGGAATAGAAAGCTTTTCCAGAAAAATGAGAATTCCAGGAGATGGATGTTTCCAAATGTATCCAGATTCTGTTTAAAACTACAACTCGTTTCAATGTCTGAATGATTTTTGTCAGGTCATGCACACAATAAAAGCACATGGTGTTCTATACAAAGTTATCTAATTGTGTCCATGTCAAGAGTTATGATTATCGGAAAAGAAACAATTGTATTAAGAAAATTATCGGAAAAGAAACAATTAACTGTATTAAGAATCATACATTGTAAAACTACAACCTAATTATAGCCTTAATTAGGAAGGAAACTTTAAAATGATTACAATCTAATTGCTATTATACTATTTCTGATTTCTAAGATTTTAAAGTGGATTTGCCGTTCAGAAAAGGTCATCAGTAGGGATGAGCGAAATTCAAGTTTTGAAGTTTGAGTTCGGGTATATGCTGAACTGCATTATGGATTCCGTTACCAAGGACCATAACGCAATTCCATAACGAATGCCTTTAGAGGCATTCCGTTATGCATTCTTTCATAGTAGAAGTCTATGACCAGCATAACGGATCCGTCCGGTTTCCGTTATGCAGGAGTCCTGCACTATGTCTTGAAGCTGTATGTAGTCTGGGTAGTGCAACACTGTCCTAGAGAAGACCAGGGAGTGTGACGACTGCAGGAGAGACTGCCATATACGCAGAGTAGCTGCGGAGTGTGTGAGAGAGGTTTAATTTATATATATATATATATATATATATATATATATATATATATATATATATATATATGTACTTTATTACTCTTTTCTGTCCACAAGATGGCAGCAAACCAGATGTGTGAGCCTCATGTGCATTTCTTTGTCTCAAGGTCACTGGGGGAGGGGGAGTTAGGTTGCCATTTTTGAATGTGCCAATGAAACTCAGGGATAAAGTTGGCAAACTACACCCATTTTGTCAAGAAGCCAATAGTCTTTCTTAAGGAACACCCCTTTTGTGATGTCATGTCTGCTATTTAAGTGAATGTATCTTGAATAAAGGTCTTATGCTTAGGGGGATGAGAAGATGTTTTCATGAAACCAACTTGTGTGTCTGGTCTCATTATGAAAGCAGTATGGCACGTGCATACTTATACTTCTAATTGATTTGGCACCACACAAAGAAGAAGAGAATCGCATGAATTGCGATAATAGGAGCAGGAGAGGTAAGTTAACTTATTTATTTTAGATGTGATGGGGTTCTGATCTGAACATAACCTAGTTTGTAAGGCTGAAAAAAGTTGATCCATAGGAAGATGAAAAAAAAACAAACACATGAGGTGGAAGTCAATTTTCCTTATTTTAGGGGGAAAAATTCCTTCCCAACCCCATTCAGGTAATCAGAATAACTCCCTGGATCAATGACACTTCACTAGAAATCTAGTAACTACAACCTGTAATATTCTTACACTCTAGAAATACATCCAGGCCCCTCTTGAACTCTTTTAGTGAGTTCATCATCACCACCAACTTCAGCAGAGAGTTCCATAGATAACTGGACAAAATCGCACAGTTTACTGAACCTTTCGACAATCGCCCATATCACAGCCTTACCCTGGGAGGCAGGTAGGTCTGTAATAAAGTGCATGGACAGATGAGACCATGGTCTCACAGGAATAGGTAAAAGACGTAACTCTCCAACCAGGCGAGTTCTAGGTGTTTTAGAACTAGCACAAACCTCACAAGCTGACACATAAGACCTAATATTTCTGGACATTACTGGTGACCTACAATGTGTAAAGTTTATCCTCTTAGTACCTACTATTCCTATATGCCCATAGAGAAGTGAATCATGGCACTCAGAAGATGAAGGCAGAAATGTACCGGACCAAACTGTTTACCTTCTGGCTTATTTTTAGGGTCCAAATCCTGCTTTCCTCTGATCTCTGTCGCCAGATCAGAAGAAATGGAGGCGGGGTTGAGCCTGACTGCACAGCGTAATGGACGCTTGTTAGAGAGCTCCTTCATCACAGGCCTGTGTTACTGCCATATAAGCTGCTCACCCCACTTCAAGATGGTGAAAATAGGCAAGGACAAAGCCAGAGACAAAAGAGAACCTGCAAAACCATGCCGCAGCGGGACAGACATGGAGAGATATCTCAACAAGGCAGCTGCCTCTCCTGGAGTTTGCGCGCGCAAGATGGCACCGAAGGGGAAGAGAAAACTTGGCTGACTCAGATGCAGACAGTTTGTCGGACTCGACTGTGGCCTGCGTGAAAAGAGATCCCACGCAAGTCTCCCGGCGGTTCTTAAAACAAGCTTTGTCTCAAGGCATAATGCCTGTTATGAGAGAACTGGCAAAGATAAAAAGTGACCTCAAACAACTTTGTCAAAGAGTGGAAGCCCTGGATATGAACCAGGCAGCCATAATATCATTTAACTCTGCCCTGGGAAAGAGCTGTGCCACACAATTGGATTCCCTCAACACAGAATTTGCCCTAATTGAAGACCAGGAAAACCGCAGCCTCACGACCAACTACCAGACACTGCTGCCGCTATTTTTACTGACCTGCTGGGAGAAGAGAGAGCAATCATAGTGGAGCTAATTCACAGATCGCTAAAGCTGGTACCGAAGCAGAATGAGCCTTCAAGAGCCATTAGTGTTTGGCCTACTCAGCTACCTAGACACCGCTGCACTACTGAAAGCTGCTAGAGAAAAGGAAGATCTGCAATTCAAAGGTTAGCGCATTCTTCTCTTTCAAGACCTAGCTCCCTCAACTTTATACAAGAGACGGCTTCTACGTCCTCTGACTGACCCCTTGAAAGCCAGCCACATAGCTTTCAGGTGGCTTTTTCCCTTCGGCCTCACCTTCACCAAAAGCGGGAAAAGGTGCTCTATTAGAACACTAACAGATCTCCTAGCAGCATGGTCTATATTACAAATAGAGATGGCCTTGCGGTTAGCCCGGCGGTCGTTTCGCGGCGAACTTTGCGTGTTCGCGATTCGCTGAACATGCGAACATATGGAGATATTCGCACCCGCCATATTCTTTTACATTGTGAAGAACTTTGACCCATGACACATCTATCAGGTGGTACAGGACAGCCAATTGAGACGTTTCAGCACATGGACATACCCCCCCTACCTTATAAATAAACCTGATCTGGCTGCCATTTTACATTCAGTGTTTTGCCAGTGTAGGGAGAGGTTGCTGTGTGGAGCAGGGACAGGCTGTTAGGGACACCAAACGCTAGCTAATAGGGCCACAAAAGTCTTTTTAAGGACTGGTATAGGTGTGCTATTGATAGGTGTGATACACAGAGGGGTGCGATATACTTATAATATACTTTTATAATGAGTCAAAAACACATAGATCTATATAGTGATCACCTGGAAGTCAGGGGGCTAGGGGCTTACTAGGGCCATTTTTATATAGGGTAAGGTTCCGGACGGGGTCGCTCTTATCAGGACGGGTGGTCTGTGGTTAGGCTATCAGGGGCAGAATAGCACCCCCCTGTAGGGCAATATCCGGGACAGTTCTTTGCCCACCCTGTTCTTCAATAGCACATCATCATCTAGCCCAGTGATAGATGTTTTTTGCTTTCCCTCCGGGATTCATGGATGTGCACTGGAACCCCCCGGATTGTGGTAGGACATATGGTTTCTGATTTGGTGCCGCCGAGCACCTGATTTAGTGCCTCCGAGCACTTGTTATTGCCTACCACATCTATGCTTTTTTCTTAACTTTAATAATTTAATTTATTTTCATTTTGAGGGATATCTTTTCCATTCACACATCCGCAAAATTGGTCCGCATCCGTTTCGCAATTTTGCGGAACGGGTGCAGACCCATCCATTTTCAATGGGGCCGAAATGTGTTGTCCGCATACGCATTTGCGGATCCGTGCTTCCGTTTCCGCAAAAAAATAGAACATGTCCTATTGTCCGCAAATGCAGACAAGATTAGACATTTTCTATTATAGTGCCGGAAATGTGCGGTCCGAAAATTGCGGAATGCACATTGACGGTGTCCGTGTTTTGCTGATCCGCAAAACACTTGCGGACGTGTAAATGGACCCTCATAGTAACATTATTAAAGTTTACGTTTCGTTTTATCTTTATGTATATGCTAATGTATTGCCTTCTTGTACAATGTTATAATATACTTTCTATGTTAGAAAGTATATTATAGTGCATTTGTATTGTGCGGCAGTTGTGTGCGGTTCTGCTGCGATACTGCAGGTATATAGAGGGACAAGCGTTATTGGAACACATAATTTCTACTGGTGTGATATACCAGTCACCCCCCCCCAAAAAAAAAAAACTGATTGAAGCGGGGTGTTATATACCAATATACTTTCTTTATAGTTCATTTGGGTACTGTACAGTGCATTTGCGCGTACGCGGAAATTATATTGCCGATATTTCGCATTGAAAAAAATAATGAATGGAGATTGTAAATTCAAATAAGTGGGGGAAAAATAGCAATGCGTCTTATGGGGCGAGAGGGAGGAGAGGCTAGGGGCCAGCATCTGCTTTTATAATGACAGCGGGGCCCGTGCAGTGACTGTATTCTACTACACGGGCCCCGCTCACTGTATATAATCGTATCTGTAATTGTTATGTACGGTATATAATCGGGTAATCAGCGCCTGTATACTTACAAGCACTCGGTAGCAGGGAGGAGGCAGGCCGGGAGGACGGGCGCTGGCAGCGTGAGTCACTACGTCACGCGCCTGCGCCGCCCACTTTATGAATGAAGCAGGCGGCGTGGGCGCATGACGTAGTGACTCTCGCTGCCAGCGCCCGTCCTTCCGGCCTGCCTCCTCCCTGCTACCGAGCGCTTGTAAGTATACAGGCGCTGATTACCCGATTATATACATAACAATTACAGATACGATTATATACAGTGAGCGGGGCCCGTGTAGTAGAATACAGTCACTGCACGGGCCCCGCTGTCATTATAAAAGCAGATGCGACCCCCACCCCCTGTATTGAGGGTCATTCACACTACAGGGACACTGTTATGGAGGGGATCTGTGGATGACACCATAGCATAAGATGCTATATATGTGTCATCCACAGATCCCCCCCCCCATAACAGTGTCACCCACAGATCCCCCATAACAGTGTCACCCACAGATCCCCCATAACAGTGCGCCATCCACAGACCCCCATAACAGTGCGTCATCCACAGATCCCCCATAATATTGTCACCCACAGACCACCATTAGTTCAAAACCCACCAAAAGCACACCTTTTGGTTCAAAATATTTTTTTTCTTATTTTCCTCCTTAAAAACCTAGGTGCGTCTTATGGGCCGGTGCGTCTTATAAGGCGAAAAATACGGTAATTATTTCTTGGCTGCAAATATGAGCTGAAGGTTTTTTAGGTTCGCCTGCCATTAAAATGAATGGGACCCGCCACGAACTTGCAGTTCGCGAACATTTGATCGCGTTCACATTCGCAAACCGTCCCGGCAGATTTTGGTCCATCACTAATTACAAATACCTCCACTGGACATTCAATCCTGGTTATCTGTAGCCACACACTAAGATTCATTGCCAGCCTTACCAGATCCCGGTGCCTGGTCAGTTGTAGGGATAAAGAAGTCACCCAGCCCCAGGAAATCTACCACTTGAACTGTTAGATCAGCATTGGTTTATTCAGACTGGCCCACAGAGTGGTAATGTATACCACCATTAAAGTGCTTGACTTTTAGACACATAATAGGACGCTTACCAACACGATTTCAGGCACTTCACTCCTCACATGATGGACTGATGATTTCTCTTCCATGGTTCTACCAAGTGCCTTTTACCAGGTTTATAGTGTTAACCTTCTAATACTAGTTGTTAATTCAAAGTCGAGCAGCTAGCTTACTTTAGCTAATTTCTAGTGACACAGGGCCTGTGCACTCTTATGTCAGGACCTACATGTTTGTTAGAGTTCATACATACCTGTCACTCCCTCCCGTTAGATGGGTACTTTTGCCTGCAAGTGGTATAGTGTGCCTTATGGTACTTCTCATACTAACTCGCATTGTACAGGAGGTTTATTGTGCCACCATACCTTCTTGTGTCTATTATATGTGGACCTTCCTTTTGTTCTTATTTATTATTATTTATTATTA
Organism: Bufo bufo; assembly: GCF_905171765.1. Taxonomy (NCBI): domain Eukaryota; kingdom Metazoa; phylum Chordata; class Amphibia; order Anura; family Bufonidae; genus Bufo; species Bufo bufo. Next base: position 177,759,621 of record NC_053394.1, read on the forward strand.
AAGCGCCATTCATTCCATGGCACTGTACATATGATAAGGGGTATACATACATAATACAGACAATTGCACTAAGCATGAATAAGATGAGTTACAGACTGGTACAGAAGGAGAGAGCCTACAATCTACAAGGTATGGAGGGAGGACACGGTGGGTGAGGGTAAAGCTGGTCATGGTGGTATAGCAGCACCAGGGTCACTGGTTGTAGGCTTGTCTGAAGAGGTGAGTTTTCAGGTTTGTTTTGAAGGATTCCACTGTAGGTGAGAGTCTAATATGTTTGGGTAGAGAGTTCCAGAGTATGGGGGATGCACTTGAGAAATCTTGGAGGTGGTTGTGAGAAGAGGTGATAAGAGGAGAGGTCTTGTGAGGATCAGAGATTACATGTGGGGATGTATCGGGAAAGTAGCTCAGAGATGTAGGGAGGGGACAGGTTGTGGATGGCTTTATATGTATTTGTTAGAACTTTGAACTGAATTCACTGGGCAATGGGGACCCAGTGAGGGGAGAGGCAGAGGAGTAGCAGGGGGAGAGGTGGATTAGTCAGGCAGCAGAGTTGAGGATAGATTGGAGGGGTGCGAGAGTGCTAGATGGAAGGCCACAGAGGAGGATGTTGCACTAGTCTAGGCAGGAGATGATGAGGGCACGTACAAGCAATTTTGCAGACTCATGGTTCAGGAACGCGCAGATGCAGGACATATTTTTGAGTTGGAGACAGCAGGTGGTGGAAAGGGCTTGATTGTGCGGTCTGAAGGAGAGGACAGAATCCAAGGTCACTCCAAGGCAGCGGACTTGGTTGACCAGGGAGAGTGTGCAGCCATTGATCATGATGGATAGGTCTGTTGGGGGGGGGGGGGGGGGTTAAGCAAGAGGGGGGAAAGATGATTAATTCTGTTTTATCCATGTTAAGTTTAAGAAAGAGAGATTCTGGATAGTAAGGTGGTTATGTCTGGACCAGAGAGGTAGATTTGTGTGTCATCAGCATAAAAGTGATACTGAAAGCCATTGGACTCTGAGCTGTCCCAGGCCGAGGGTGTAGATAGAGAAGAACAGGGGTCGCAGGACAGAGCCTTGTGGGATGAGGTGGTGTGACGCTAAATGTCCGGTCTGTGAGGTATGATGTGATCCAGGAGAGTGCCTGGTCAGTGATGCCAAGAGATGAGTGAGTTTGTAACAGAAGGGAGTGGTCGACGATGTCAAAAGCAGAGGACAGGTCAAGGAGGAGGACAGAGTAATGTTTTTTGGTTTTGGCTGTTAGCAGTTCACTGGTGACTTTGTGCAGAAATTAGGAAAAAACTAAAATAAGTGCTTGTATTCCCCTATATAGCTCAGGTGATGTCAGGGGAGGGAAGGGAATGGCACAGGGGCACCAAGAGAGCGGTATAGTCAAGAATAGGTAAAAGTAAAACACTCAAGTCAGCAACTGAACTATTTTGTAATGTGGACTTAACGTATTTCAACCAAGTGAATGATGAAACTGTAGTGATATGATGTTAGAATATTAAAGTATTATAACGAATGGGGGACTTACTTCACCAGGGAGGGAGGTATAGGATAAGCATAAAACACCTATACCTTCTCCTCCCCCGCCGAGGTCGCTCGTCAGATGGTATGAATTCACCTCCACGTCCCAAAAGAATGATAACTAGGGCTCCAAGTGGAGAATTCTTTATTTTGTCAAAAAAGCTCAACGTGTTTCGGGTTATATCCCCCTTTCTCAAGAGCAGAATAAAATATAACAGAAGAGTGCACATGGTACTATATATATATATATATATAATCTCAATTTGCCAATTATGCAACTGAAAGCAAATTCTGGCTGGGACCAGAAGTGGGCGAAGCTTCACTTCCGTCCCTCCGAGCTATATTATGTGCCAAGTACTTATAAAAATATAATAAATTAAGGAAAATAACAATTGATAAAAGAAGAAGGAACTTGTATACCTTAAAAGTAGGATGGGGAGATGTAGAACGATACATAGGTTGCCGTTAGGCTCCGAGATCTCCCGATGCGTTCCAGGGTGGAACGCATACGCTGAGTTACGGGGCGTTGCCAGTGGCTTAAATAATTGAATGGATGACTCCCCGTTGCATTCCAGAGTGGAACGCACGTCCGGGGCGTGGCTGAGATATTAGTGAACGCAATACGAGGTGGAAGCGTTCCACAGTGGAGCGCACTGGTACCAGAAGAGTCCTAATAATGAAATCATATACTAGAATATAAAGGAAAAAATGGCAGCACCAATTTACAAAAATACAGCGGGTGCTATGTCCCAGGGTGTAACTTCTTTCCCCAAAATAATAGTAGAAAGCAGACAGCACATCCAGTAGAAAATCGTGGTTTATTGACCCATGTGGGACAGTGAGGCAACGTTTCGGCTCGGACACAGAGCCTTTGCTTGAGAAAGGCTCTGTGTCCAAGCCGAAACGTTGCCTCACTGTCCCACATGGGTCAATAAACCAAGAAAAAGTATGTGAACCCTTTGGAATAATATGGATTTCTGCACAAATTGGTCATAAAATGTGATCTGATCTTCATCTAAGTCACAACAATAGACAATCACAGTCTGCTTAAACTAATAACACACAAATAATTAAATGTTACCATGTTTTTATTGAACACACCATGTAAACATTCACAGTGCAGGTGGAAAAAGTGTGTGTGTGTGTATATATGTATATACATTACAGACCAAAAGCTTGGACACACCTTCTCATTCAAAGAGTTTTCTTTATTTTCATGACTGTGAAAATTGTAGATTCACACTGAAGGCATCAAAACTATGAATTAACACATGTGGAATTATATACATAACAAACAAGTGTGAAACAACTGAAAATATGTCATATTCTAGGTTCTTCAAAGTAGCCACCTTTTGCTTTGATTACTGCTTTGCACACTCTTGGAATTCTCTTGATGAGCTTCAAGAAGTAGTCCCCTGAAATGGTTTTCACTTCACAGGTGTGCCCTGTCAGGTTTAATAAGTGGGATTTCTTGCCTTATAAATGGGGTTGGGACCATCAGTTGCGTTGAGGAGAAGTCAGGTGGATACACAGCTGATAGTCCTACTGAATAGACTGTTAGAATTTGTGTTATGGCAAGAAAAAAGCAGCTAAGTAAAGAAAAACGAGTGGCCATCATTACTTTAAGAAATGAAGGTCAGTCAGTCAGCCGAAAAATTGGGAAAACTTTGAAAGTAAGGGCTATTTGACCATGAAGGAGAGTGATGGGGTGCTGCGCCAGATGACCTGGCCTCCACAGTCACCGGTCCTGAACCCAATCGAGATGGTTTGTGGTGAGCTGGACCGCAGAGTGAAGGCAAAAGGGCCAACATGTGCTAAGCATCTCTGGGAACCATTTCAGGGGACTACCTCTTGAAGCTCATCAAGAGAATGCCAAGAGTGTGCAAAGCAGTAATCAAAGCAAAAGGTGGCTACTTTGAAGAACCTAGAATATGACATATTTTCAGTTGTTTCACACTTGTTTGTTATGTATATAATTCCACATGTGTTAATTCATAGTTTTGATGCCTTCATAGTCATGAAAATAAAGAAAACTCTTTGAATGAGAAGGTGTGTACAAACTTTTGGTCTGTATTGTGTATATATTATATATATATATATATATATCTATAGAAGATGAAGGAATTCGGCTGCACCAGTGAGGACTCAGGTGCAAAGTCCAAGGGAATTAGCTTCTCACCCTTATAATATAATTCTCACCATTATATATATAATTTCAAAAGGATGAGGCAGCACTCCAAGCATAAAGTGAAAAAATGGTGGATCTTTTTTTCCCCTCTGCAATGTTTATATATATATATATATATATATATATATATATATATATATATATATAAACATTGCAGAGGGGAAAAAAAGATCCACCATTTTTTCACTTTATGCTTGGAGTGCTGCCTCATCCTTTTGAAATTATATATATAATGGTGAGAATTATATTATAAGGGTGAGAAGCTAATTCCCTTGGACTTTGCACCTGAGTCCTCACTGGTGCAGCCGAATTCCTTCATCTTCTATAGATATATATATATATATATATATATATAATATATACACAATACAGACCAAAAGTTTGTACACACCTTCTCATTCAAAGAGTTTTCTTTATTTTCATGACTATGAAGGCATCAAAACTATGAATTAACACATGTGGAATTATATACATAACAAACAAGTGTGAAACAACTGAAAATATGTCATATTCTAGGTTCTTCAAAGTAGCCACCTTTTGCTTTGATTACTGCTTTGCACACTCTTGGCATTCTCTTGAGGAGCTTCAAGAGGTAGTCCCCTGAAATGGTCTTCCAACAGTCTTGAAGGAGTTCCCAGAGATGCTTAGCACTTGTTGGCCCTTTTGCCTTCACTCTGCGGTCCAGCTCACCCCAAACCATCTTGATTGGGTTCAGGTCCGGTGACTGTAGAGGCCAGGTCATCTGGCGCAGCACCCCATCACTCTCCTTCATGGTCAAATAGCCCTTACTTTCAAAGTTTTCCCAATTTTTCGGCTGACTGACCTTCATTTCTTAAAGTAATGATGGCCACTCGTTTTTCTTTACTTAGCTGCTTTTTTCTTGCCATAATACAAATTCTAACAGTCTATTCAGTAGGACTATCAGCTGTGTATCCACCTGACTTCTCCTCAACGCAACTGATGGTCCCAACCCCATTTATAAGGCAAGAAATCCCACTTATTAAACCTGACAGGGCACACCTGTGAACCATTTCAGGGGACTACCTCTTGAAGCTCATCAAGAGAATGCCAAGAGTGTGCAAAGCAGTAATCAAAGCAGAAATCTGATCAGATGGTACAATCATGTTATAGATATACAGGGAGTGCAGAATTATTAGGCAAATGAGTATTTTGACCACATCATCCTCTTTATGCATGTTGTCTTACTCCAAGCTGTATAGGCTCGAAAGCCTACTACCAATTAAGCATATTAGGTGATGTGCATCTCTGTAATGAGAAGGGGTGTGGTCTAATGACATCAACACCCTATATTAGGTGTGTATAATTATTAGGCAACTTCCTTTCCTTTGGCAAAATGGGTCAAAAGAAGGACTTGACAGGCTCAGAAAAGTCAAAAATAGTGAGATATCTTGCAGAGGGATGCAGCACTCTTAAAATTGCAAAACTTCTGAAGCGTGATCATCGAACAATCAAGCGTTTCATTCAAAATAGTCAACAGGGTCGCAAGAAGCGTGTGGAAAAACCAAGGCGCAAAATAACTGCCCATGAACTGAGAAAAGTCAAGCGTGCAGCTGCCAAGATGCCACTTGCCACCAGTTTGGCCATATTTCAGAGCTGCAACATCACTGGAGTGCCCAAAAGCACAAGGTGTGCAATACTCAGAGACATGGCCAAGGTAAGAAAGGCTGAAAGACGACCACCACTGAACAAGACACACAAGCTGAAACGTCAAGACTGGGCCAAGAAATATCTCAAGACTGATTTTTCTAAGGTTTTATGGACTGATGAAATGAGAGTGGGTCTTGATGGGCCCGTGGCTGGATTGGTAAAGGGCAGAGAGCTCCAGTCCGACTCAGACGCCAGCAAGGTGGAGGTGGAGTACTGGTTTGGGCTGGTATCATCAAAGATAAGCTTGTGGGGCCTTTTCGGGTTGAGGATGGAGTCAAGCTCAACTCCCAGTCCTACTGCCAGTTTCTGGAAGACACCTTCTTCAAAGTGTAGGATAAGTGATCAAATTTAAAACTTAACGTTTAATACACAAAATATAGAAAATTTGGTCCCATGATAATATGATACAATTATAGAAACTTAAAAGGAGCAGCGCGGTGGTACACCAACGGAGAGCAGGTGCAAACAGCCAGAACCCATATACAAAAAAACGGTGCTCGGCGGCACTCAAAATAAACCCGGTGGTCCTACCGCTTGGATGAGAAGCTCCTTGGAATCGCGACTGCACGTCCAGTGCTGATAGATGTGCACACCAATTAATGACGGCAGACGTGTGAAACAGGGTATAGGGGTGCTAGGATTGCTGACCCTAATGATACCCTCGGGCCCTACAATGGCCTAGATGGCACGACCACGGATCCCCGCGATCAGCCAATGCAGGAACCTACCCCTGGAATTTGTGCGCCCTAATTAGCCCTCAGCTGCCTAGTTCCTACACGCATGTTTCGCAAACATAGATGAGTGAATGGCTCATCAGGGGAAACACGGAGCCTGGGCTGAGACTGTGCAGGGAACGCTGACAATATGTCAGAAACGGACACTGCACAGAGGCAAAGTTAGACCACAGTCCAAATATAGAAAGAGTGTGGCCAAACAAATCACAGGGTGGAGAGGGCAAACTGATACTTGTCCTAACCACTGCTATATATTTCTGGCGCATGGGCTGATGTAGCCTGAGGAAGTGTTTGAATCCACCGCCTTTTAAACCAAGACCGGGCCTCAGAACGAGGCTTGGTCCGGACACTCCCACCCGTCATAAACAGTGCGATGCGCATGCGCGAACGGACGGATCGCATAAGGGAGGGAGGTCACTCAACAGACGCCTGTGAACGTGATGACGTCACCGCGCCCGATCCCGTTTGTTCACACGAGACCAACCGGCAGTTGCCAGGCGACCGGGACGCTACTCCCTGACAACGCCGGATGACGCCGCTTCAAGTTGAGAAGCTGCGCAAACATAAATGAGGCATTCAGGCAAATATATTAATTAAGGGAATCCTGGCTAAAAAGACAATCCACGGACACATGTAAACAAAGGGGGGGGTAATGAGGAAGAAACATACAGATAAGACAGGAGGGCAGAACGAAGGGGAGAGGGGGCAAATGGCATAACAATAGATAAAGTGAGGAATATTTAGAAGTCATATGAATCAATAAGTATAAGCATAGGGGATCGGTACAAGCAGCCTAAATAAAACAGCTATAGTTAAGCTGTTCATTCAGACCGGTGGGTGAGACCGTGCCTAAAACATAGATCCAACGGGATTCTCTCTGGAGTAAAGTACGGTCCCAGTCACCACCACGTATTGGGTATGCCACCTTCTCGATTCCCATTGCCCTCAGGCAGCCGGGGTTGCCCTGATGGCAATCATGGACATGTCTGGAAATAACGGTGTCCCTCTGATTGGCAATGTCGCCAAGGTGCTCACCCAGGCGTCTGCGTAGTTCACGCCTCGTTTTGCCCACATACTCCAAATTGCACTCGCAGGTAATCTTATAAATCACACCTTGCGTCTTGCAATTAATGAAGTCTTTGATCGGAAAGGACTTATTGAGGTTAGAACTGAAGAAAGATTTCCCTGTCTGGATGATTTTGCACGCTACACAGTCGCTGCACCTAAAGCAACCCATAGGCCTGCGGTCAAGCCAAGTCCCTTGTCTGGGTGGCGGGGCGAAGTGGCTGTGCACCAGGAGATCCTTTAAATTGCTACCCCTTCGAAATGTTATTTGGGGGTAGTCGTGAATGATGTCCCTGATGTCCGGGTCCATCATTAAAATGGACCAATGTTTGCCCAGGATCCCACGCATTCTATCGGCACAGCCATCAAAAGTGGCTAGCAGACGGATCTTCTGGTCACCGGCTGATTTAGCCTTGGGCACCAGAAGGTCCGACCTAGCCGTATCGACCGCTCTGTGATAAGCCTGCTGAAGCACATTGTCCGGATAACCCCTATTCAGAAAGCGTGCCCTTAAATCGTTCGCCTTCTTCCTAAAATCTGGTCCCTCGGAGCAGTTGCGCCTAAGGCGCAAATATTGGCCACATGGAATACCCCTTTTAAGGGGAATGGGGTGGCTACTGCTCCAGTGTAGGACTGAGTTGGTAGAGGTAGGCTTTCTGAAAATAGTTGTTGAGAGTTCATCGGACCCCTTTCTAAAGATGGAAATATCAAGAAAGGACAGACTATTAGGGTCAGATTCATGTGTGAATCTAAGGCCTATACTGTTATGATTCAGCTTGGATACCAAACCAGAGAATGATGATTGAGAATCGTTCCAGATGATAAAGACGTCGTCGATGTAACATGCCCACAGAGCTATGGGCACGGTACTCGACGACATCTCCTCAGAGAAAACACAGGTAGCCTCCCACCAGCCCAGGAGCAAATTGGCGTAGGCCGGTGCGCAAGAACAGCCCATCGCCGTGCCCCTGAGCTGGTGGTAAAGCTTAGTACCAAAATGAAAAAAATTATGTGTCAACAAACTCATTGTGCTGAGAAAACTGACAACCCCTCATACTGAGAAAGTGACCCACTGCTTTAAGGCCCGCGGCATGAGGGATAGAGGAATATAATGCCTCGACATCAATACTCCCCAGGATAGCCTGGGGTTCGATGTTCACGCCGTCAAGTCTTTTAAGTAGGTCCATGGTGTCCCTGACATAGGATGGCAGGTACACCACGAAGGGCATAAGGACTTTATCAATGTAAATACCCAGGTTTTGGCTAATACAGCCAACCCCCGAAACGATAGGTCTCCCTTTAAGGGGAGTTGTCCCCTTATGGACCTTCGGTAGGCTGTAGAATGTGGCATTCACTGGATATTTAGGATATAAAAAGTCCAATTCTTCTGCAGAGATCAGTTTTTTGGTTTTCGCATCCTGCAGGATGTCCCTCAGTTCTATTAAATAAGAGTCTGTCGGGTTAGATGGCAAAACTTCATAGGTGTTTCTGTCCCGAAGAATATGCTCACACATATTCCGGTAGTCAGTGGTGTCCATGATCACTGTGTTGCCTCCTTTGTCCGAAGGCTTCACAGTGATCGTGGAATCATTCTTGAGGGCCGTAATAGCCTCCCATTCCTCCCTAGTACAGTTGTTAGCCAGGGGGGTGGATGCCACTTTTTTTAGGTCTGCTGATACAAGCTGGAGGAACACATCCAAGCATAAGATGTCACTGGACGGGGGCATCTTGGTGCTCTTGTTCTTAAGGGTCGTGAAGGGGCCCACACCAGTAATGCCGCCGCCAAGATCCTCCAGACTGTGTAGCAACCTAACATCTGGTAAAAGGCTTAAGGGAATCCCTAGTTCCTGACACTGCCGTTCGTCCGTGTGTTTAAAAAACTTTCGCCATCTAAGTTTCCTAATGAAAAGATGTAGATCTTTAGTCCACGTAAAGGCGTCGAAGCGGCGAGTGGGGACAAAGGATAAACCCTTACGAAGTACGGCCATCTCTATGGTACTCGGTGTTCTCTGAGACAGGTTTATTACTTCGGGCCCTGTTGGTCCCGAGTCTTTGACCTGTTTCTCAACGGATAGGGAATGGCTTGATCTAAAAAACCTTGGGGTTGTCCTCTACCTCTACCTCCTCTACCCTTCCCCCCCCCTGTATGTGTTTTTCCGTCTAGTTGATGTGCCCGGTTGTTCTCGTTCGCTGTCAGAGTGATCGGTCTCCGTAGTAGACAAATCGGAGACCACCTCCCTGACAGTGACTTTGTCTCTGAGAACAGAGTAGGCCTTATTCTCCTTGAACTCGGCAAGATCTTTGGTAAATTGCCGGTGCTTTCTCTCCCGGAGATAAAATTGATATTTTTCTATAGAGGCCTGCAACTGTTTCTCTTTATTACAAAAGTCAGGGTCCTGGGAAAAGGTTTTGGTGATATCAATTTGGGCTTTCAATTTCTCCCCCAGGCCCTCAAGATTAATTTTTTCCTCTTCAAGCAACAGAGTCATAAATTGGAGGGAGCTAGCGGTGGCTAATTGTTCCCAGCGGTTGCCAAAGCCAGGGCTCCTCTGTTTGTTAACAGGGGTAAGTGAGATTCTTAAGCCCCTGGGAACAATGCCATGTTTTATGTAATTATCCAAGCTTTGAACCTCCCACCTTCTTCAAGCAGTGGTACAGGAAGAAGTCTGCATCCTTCAAGAAAAACATGATTTTCATGCAGGACAATGCTCCATCACACGCGTCCAAGTACTCCACAGCGTGGCTGGCAAGAAAGGGTATAAAAGAAGAAAATCTAATGACATGGCCTCCTTGTTCACCTGATCTGAACCCCATTGAGAACCTGTGGTCCATCATCAAATGTGAGATTTACAAGGAGGGAAAACAGTACACCTCTCTGAACAGTGTCTGGGAGGCTGTGGTTGCTGCTGCACGCAATGTTGATGGTGAACAGATCAAAACACTGACAGAATCCATGGATGGCAGGCTTTTGAGTGTCCTTGCAAAGAAAGGTGGCTATATTGGTCACTGATTTGTTTTTGAATGTCAGAAATGTATATTTGTGAATGTTGAGATGTTATATTGGTTTCACTGGTAAAAATAAATAATTGAAATGGGTATATATTTGTTTTTTGTTAAGTTGCCTAATAGTTATGCACAGTAATAGTCACCTGCACACACAGATATCCCCCTAAAATAGCTAAAACTAAAAACAAACTAAAAACTACTTCCAAAAATATTCAGCTTTGATATTAATGAGTTTTTTGGGTTCATTGAGAACATGGTTGTTGTTCAATAATAAAATTAATCCTCAAAAATACAACTTGCCTAATAATTCTGCACTCCCTGTATAGGTATAAAAATATATGTATAAATGGTAATAAATGATATAAAGGTATGAAAATATATATGATGGTGATAAAATGATGATAGGAAATCTTGTTGTAAGAAGATATGGTGAATATATATACAGTACAGACCAAAAGTTTGGACACACCTTCTCATTCAAAGAGTTTTCTTTATTTTCATGACTGAAAATTGTAGATTCACACTGAAGGCATCAAAACTATGAATTAACACATGTGGAATTATATACACTGCTCAAAAAAAAATAAAGGGAACACTTAAACAATAGGGATGAGCTTGAGGTGCCATATTCGATTTCGCGATATTTCGCGAATATTCGTTAGAATATTCGTATTATATTCGCCGAAATCGAATATTCGCAAGTTTGCCAATATAATGTGAATAATATGCGCATTATTATTCGCGATTTTGCGAATTTCTAAATGTCTTTAGTGTTCAGTGTTCACTGTTCAATTTATACAATAAAGGTTTCGAATATTCTCTATATTGCAATATAAAATCAGACTAATATTATAAAACACAATGTTATTGCAATATAGCCTAGCCAATATTATTAAAAATTAAATTAAAGATTTAGAAAATACTAAAGCACTATATCCGCTGTGTTTTTTACGAATATTATCGATATTGTAATATATCATTGATTTCGAGTAATACGAATATTCTAAAACCTGATATATCATCAACTTTTCGAATATTCGTTAAAATACAAATAGCTGAAACGGCACTGACATTTTCGTATGATTATGCGCATGCGCGTGATTTGTTCCTAACCGGAAGTAAGCGCCGTTTTCAACCAGAATCCAGTGTTTTCATTTCATGCGGTTGGAAAGTTCATGCGGTTGGAAAGATGGTGGCCAGCAAGTTTACTAAAGCTGAGGAGGAGCTGATCATCATAGTAAGTATAATCTAATTGAACATTTGTTCGCATACACGCTTGTTTGGCATATCTTAGTAATATTCCTATGTAGGTTTATTGAATTGAATTTTTCGGATGTATTTGTGGAAACTATTTTCGCATGGCATTAAAATTCGGATAGCACATACTTTGATTACATATAAATGATAGGTTGAAACAAGTATTGTTGACATTCAAAAGTAATAATTTTTTCAGATAATCATTAACATCTACTCATACTAGATAATATGTGATTTTATCTATATTACTAAAATAAATAGATAGTTAAGCATTTTTGATCTGATAAATGGTTGGTCTGCCATCAAAGCAGTATCTCACTGGCATCTGCTATATATTTATATGCTATCCATACATACATGTGGCCGACGTGTCATTATGTATGGATAGCAATGCCTACAAATATATATATCAGATGCACATTGTACATCTAATTTCCTGCCTCAGACAATATACCCACACTGCATACCACCAAACCCCCCCTCAAACCCACACCCCCCCTGACCACCCCCCACCCCCAACACACAAACACACACACACAGTCTATTCAAACAGCGGTCCTCCAGTTGTTCTTAAACTACAACTCCCATTATGTCCTTCTATAGGATGATAGCTGTAGGTTGTCATGGAATGATGTGAGTTTTATTTTTGCCACAGCCGGAGGGCCGCAGTTTGCTGGAGGCCCGCAGTGTGCGGACGGCTAGTCTAAAGATTCTAATAAGTGTCCTGTTGGTCAGGAGAAGTAATTTTTTACATTTTACAGTATATTTGCTGGTTCATTTAGCGTTACCCAGGGTGCACCACGTGGAGGCGGAGCAGCTTTACACCCCAAACTATGCCGTCACGTCAGTAGACAGGTACATCTCTCCTCAGATGGACAATATCTAATAGCTTATACCCCACACACATACAATTTCAATACAATTAGATTTTATACGTTTACGTTAAGTTAAATTGTAGTATTTGACTCTCAAACAATAATAATTGTTGGTTTGGTGGTTGAGATAATGATGACATGGTGGTGGTCAGTTACTGCGGCATCAAGGCAGCGCACGGCGAGCGGTTCCATGTAATTAAACTACAACATGCAGAGCTTTTAGTTAGACTGCCTCTGGCCGTGTGCTGACTTGCTGCTGCTGGAACGTTTCCCTCGCCACCAGTGGTGTAGCTGCAGGCCCGGCAGCTGTTCCATCAGTTTTGTTCACTGTCTATACTGTCACTGTGTTACATAATTTCATTGTGTAATACTGCCGAGGGGGCCATGACGAAATCTTTTAGTCCTCCTTCTGTGGGATGGGCCTCTTCTGGGTCAGGGCCGCAAAGCAGACGATTCTCCTGCTTCCCGGATAGTTACACCCCTGGCCGCCATTATTATAGTAAATGTTGACGTATCGTCATTCTTGTCGCTGTGGCGTATTTACAGGGGCTGCTTGGGGGCCCTGACCCAGAAGGGGCCCATCCAGGAGGAGGAGGTCTAAAAGATTTTTTCAGTATTACACAATAAAATTATATACAGTGACAGTATAGACAGTGTATAAAATGGATGGAACAGCTGCCGGGACTGGTGTGAGAGAGCGATCTTTACTAGCCACAGTTATGTGGGTGGCTTGAAAGGAATGGCTTTTTGAAAATTTTTGTGTGGTAGGTAGGTTGTCCCCATTAAAAAAAATTTGCTGTGGGGCCAAGTCATTTCTAACTACGCCACTGTCTGGGCTAGCGGCAGGACGGATCCGACCGCTTGTTCAACTTCCTAGAATAGACTGACGTACTCCACTTGTGCTAATGTTAAAGTTCCTTAATCTTAGTTTTATTAAACTTTTTTGATAAAATGCTTCTTTTCTTAATCACGCAGCGCCTGTTAGAGAAAGGGTATGACGAACTCCGCTCTAACAAAGAGAAAAATCTTATTAAAAGGGAGCTAAGGAAGGAGATGAGGAGGGAGCATGAAGGCAAACATGCCCAATTGGCCGTTTGCAAAAAATGGTCCGACTTGAAGCGGAGGCATATGAAGAGAATCCGCCAGCTCCGTGACCAGCACTGTCCAGGTACAAACATTATTGAGTGTTGATGAAATAAACAAAAGTAACGTAATGGTGAGGTACATTTATTATTTGTGATTTTTATTTTTACATAAGTATTAATTTGTTATTATAGGTGCTTGCCTTCCCTGTGTAAGATGCAGGCCTGCCAGCAGGGATTCCTGGGAGCTGTCGGCGTCTGAGGGGGAGCAGGAGCAGCAGCCAGGACCCTCAGGGCCACCAAATGACCCTGCACCACCACAGGAGGGGGAGTCAATGGTGGAGGAAGAGGCTGGACCAGCAGCCCTACCAGAGTTGCCCCCCCACATTTTTGAGGATGAGGACCAGGAAGAAGAGGATGATGACGGGGTAGTCACCACCCCACACAAGGAGGGTAAATATGTGTGTAGCGGAGGGGTAGCACGATCCACAAGGTCTCCGCTGGTAGACTGGAAACAGGAGCAAGCTCTTACAAGAGCTTATACTCAGGGGAGTATTATGATATAGCAATCCCCAAGAGTGTAGTTATTCCATCCCCCAAACAGGAGCCAAGAGTTCATTAAGGTATAAAACAGGAACTCTTTATTGAGGGCTACCCGCCCGTATTTATGCAGCTCCCCATCTGGTGGACACGCCCCTAGTGGACAAGAAGCAAGACTGCTACACAGGACAGATATGCAGCAACTTAGGATACACAGACACAACACATCCCCACAATGCATCATGGTTTCATCCTCTCTGGCCTGGAGGGGAGAGGAGTAATCCAATTATCTATCTGGACAAAGGGACATCGCCAATACACATGTGAGAACAACAGGACAGGAATCCCCACCCAAACACACAATGTCACACCCTCCCAGCAACACAGACATTTAACATATTCCAAGATAGCTGAAGTCTGAGGGCATATCATTAGGTGAATGCCGCTCAGAATACACAAATACAATAAAATTAGCTATCTGGTTGCCCTCACATAACAACATACAATTGCATGAATGCTGGCGGTTTTCATGCAGCCAGCATAGGAACGTTACAGCCCACCTGAACCATATTACACAAAACATATATACGCTTGGTTCTTTAAAGTGGCATACACATATGCAATAACATCGTACATACAGGAATGACAATATAGAGTGGCTGAGTTTGCCACAATGTGCTTTTGTTGTTTAAACTTATTCTCACACACACACACACACACGTATTAGTTTAGTTATATTGGATAACATAAAGTCCCAAACTTACAGTTCATTACAAGCAGGGTAAAAAGACAGTACTATCGCAACACACTACAGTCTGTCACCATTCTGGTTCCCTTCTCAGATTGTTCTGCGTTGGGATGGCCTGTCCACACTTTATCTTAAAATCCTTTTTAACAGCACCATTATGAGAACATAGGATGGAGTACGGGTGAGACATGTCCCACCCAATGTCTATGTTAACTATTTAAACCCCGTTCAAAAATCAATATTAAACACAAAACTCCAGAAACAAAACAGGTGTGCTTATTCCAGACGTACTGATTAACGTAAATTTGTTTATATTTTTCACACTTTTCAATCTCGTCGTTGCAATATTATTGAAAAATAAAATTATTATAAAAAGTAAAAAAATAATAAGAGCCCTATCATTTATACCAATAAATATAAATTTATGATACAAATCAAATATCATATGTAAATTATGACCTCAATGACATAGACTATTCATGGACTAATGTTAGGTAAAAAAAAAAAAAAATCTGATTTTATATAGACGTTTAATCTGAAAAATGTATTTTTCATATTTTTTTCACCTACAATCGCCAATAGTGAACAGCTTTATACAATATTCACTAAATTGCATTTAATCAGATGTCAAACTAATAAACCCATATTTAAAAATTACTATATATATATATTTAATTATAATTTTTTTATTTTTAACAGTAATTAAAGCCCTGAAGGACAAGGTGAAAGTCCTTCAAAGGGACCATGTCGCACTACTGCGGCAGTCCCGGGAGCAGCACTGCCGCAAGATAAGGGAGCTGAGGGTGCTGTACTCCCACCAAATGGCTGTCCTGGAGGAGCAGCACAGCAAGGCGGTGGAGGAAATCCTCAACTTAATTAATGTTTTAAAGGCCTTGCCTTAAGACCAATTGTTAAATTATGTTATTTTATTCAGATTTTATAAAAATATTATTTTATTTGTTGATATATATATTGTGTGTTTGTTTTTATTTTATTAATTGAAGTTTTCCTATTCATTTCAAAACATTAGTTTACAGTGAGGCCCCTATACTCCATCACAAACTCATCAGTACACTGACAAACATCACCTGCATGTACATATAAAATTGGCATTATTTGTCCTACACAGAAGTTCAATGCATATTGATAATAGCAGTAGTCCTTGATAATCGTTGAGTATATTGCCTACACATAATTATTAAGCAATTGGATAATATGAGCATTTATGGTTGTTGTAGGCCTTATAATCCACCGTTAATCTCTTATTTAGAAATAATTGTGGATACCCCACAAAAAAAAATAAAAAATCAGTAATTATAAGTAAAATGGTAAAGGCATGTTGTAAAAACTAAACAGCACGGATCCTTTATAGTGCACTTATTACAACAAAATTTAAATGTCCTGGCATTGCTTCCGCCAAACAGACCAAAAAATGTGATTGCATGACTCAGAGTATAAGAATTCTCCAACTGGTGAGGAACATTATATAGTACGTATTTTTTTATTACAATTTTTTAAAGCTGTGTCTATATATATTTAGCATGTGCAAATCATCATTACATTATTGTCAATATTTAAAAAAATATATAAAAGTAAATATCCCTATATACATGTGTCATTCAGGCTTCATTAACAAAACCGGATTGTCACACGGATGAGTCTAACGCCAGTCAGACTCAACCATGTAGATAGGTCAACACGGAAGTCAGCCATCCCTCCCAGGACAACAGACAACACCATGTTAGAACCTTAATCCGTAGGAAAAAAAAAAAAAATATTTTTTTTTTTATTAGGTTCATCAATAAGTCGAGTACTATTTTTATTGCACAAGACCTTTTGACAAGGGAAAGCCACATGCGGTCCACAACTTGCTACATCGTGAACCACAACATTGGCGCCCCAAACCCAATTTTTTAAAATAAACAAAAGATAATAAAATAAAATAAAGTTAAATAATTTAATTTTGTAAATGAAGCCAAACAACACTTTTTTTTTAATTGTATTATTGATATACGTATTTCTTATTCTAAATATTGACAATACATAATTAACACAGCACATGCATGAATATGAACAATCCAAAACATGTTTTGAGAATTCTACACTCTAGACTTGTTATAGTGCAAAGTAGAAAAAGTGATCCATGCTGGTTGCCTACGCACGATTAAGAACCTTCATGTTTTACAGTTAACACTGTAGTAAAATGCAGACTCAAAAGTTATGATTCATAACTATGCAGAATAATTGAATTAAATAACCCTTAAGTACACTGTTATTAAAAAATATACATAAGGTCGTAAAGGTCTCAAATATCTTGTTTGTACATGGATTTAAATTAGGTCTAATGCTCCCTGAACCACTAGTTCACATTTGATACAATATGCATGATGCCATTGTCTTATTCTAGACTGCTCATGGCATCACGGAAGAAAACATTAATTAATGTATTACTAACCTGGTCACTTGATCTGTTGATTTAGTCTTTTGACCTGATTCTTTAAAAACATAATGTTGCTCAATGCTGAACATAGACTGGGACAACTCTAGCAACGCCAGAATATAGCACTGGACCAACAGGCTTGTACAGTAGACACTAGTCATGATGGGTGAATCACTTCATCTTCATCTTTTTTGGTTGAGCCTATCACTCTGGAACATGTTAAATCTTGAATCATTCAAAATCATAAAATTCTGACATTGCTCCAGAGTACGATCTATAAGCTCCCTAGCATGAACATTTTTTAGATATCAAAATAAAAAAAATATTATATGTTTTTTCATTAGGGTATTGTCTCAACAAATGTTCAATACCAGCAGCAGTAGATCGAGTGTTATAATGCCCCTAGATGACTAGGATAGATCAGGAGTCAGGACAGGCGGCATCATCCACCAGAGGTTTTTAGAAAATGGTATTGAATGAGGCCCACATATAGCTAGGCCCAAATCAGCAGGACAGGAAGCAGCAGCAGTAGATTGAGTGTTATAATGCCCCTAGATGACTAGGATAGATCAGGAGTCAGGACAGGTTGCATCATCAACCATAGGTTTTTTGGAAATGGTATTGAATGAGGGCCACATAAGCAGGACATGAAGCAGCAGCAGTAGATTGAGTGTTATTATGCCCCTAGATGACTAGGATAGATCAGGAGTCAGGACAGGTCGCATCATCCACCAGAGGTTTTTTGAAAATGGTATTGAATGAGGGCCACATATAGCTAGGCCTAAATCAGCAGGACAGGAAGCAGCAGCAGTAGATTGAGTGTTATAATGCCCCTAGATGACTAGGATAGATCAGGAGTCAGGACAGGTCGCATCATCCACCAGAGGTTTTTTGAAAATGGTATTGAATGAGGGCCACATATAGCTAGGCCCAAATCAGCAGGACAGGAAGCAGCAGCAGTAGATTGAGTGTTATAATGCCCCTAGATGACTAGGATAGATCAGGAGTCAGGACAGGTTGCATCATCAACCATAGGTTTTTTGAAAATGGTATTGAATGAGGGCCACATATAGCTAGGCCCAAATCAGCAGGACATGAAGCAGCAGCAGTAGATTGAGTGTTATTATGCCCCTAGATGACTAGGATAGATCAGGAGTCAGGACAGGTGGCATCATCCACCACAGGTTTTTTGAAAATAGTATTGAATGAGGGGCACATATAGCTAGGCCCAAATCAGCAGGACATGAAGCAGCAGCAGTAGATTGAGTGTTATTATGCCCCTAGATGACTAGGATAGATCAGGAGTCAGGACAGGTCGCATCATCCACCAGAGGTTTTTTGAAAATGGTATTGATTGAGGGCCACATATAGCTAGGCCCAAATCAGCAGGACAGGAAGCAGCAGCAGTAGATTAAGTGTTATAATGCCCCTAGATGACTAGGATAGATCAGGAGTCAGGACAGGTTGCATCATCAACCATAGGTTTTTTGAAAATGGTATTAAATGAGGGCCACATAAGCAGGACATGAAGCAGCAGCAGTAGATTGAGTGTTATAATGCCCCTAGATGACTAGGATAGATCAGGAGTCAGGACAGGTTGCATCATCAACCATAGGTTTTTTGAAAATGGTATTGAATGAGGGCCACATAAGCAGGACATGAAGCAGCAGCAGTAGATGGAGTGTTATAATGCCCCTAGATGATTAGGATAGATCAGGAGTCAGGACAGGTTGCATCATCCACCAGAGGTTTTTTGAAAATGGTATTGAATGAGGGCCACATATAGCTAGGCCCAAATCAGCAGGACATGAAGCAGCAGCAGTAGATTGAGTGTTATTATGCCCCTAGATGACTAGGATAGATCAGGAGTCAGGATAGGTCGCATCATCCACCAGAGGTTTTTTGAAAATGGTATTGAATGAGGGCCACATATAGCTAGGCCCAAATTAGCAGGACATGAAGCAGCAGTAGTAGATTGAGTGTTATTATGCCCCTAGATGACTAAGATAGATGAGGAGTCATGATAGGTGGCATCATCCACCAGAGGTTTTTAGAAAATAGTATTGAATGAGGCCCACATATAGCGAGGCCCAAATAAATAATATGATAATAATTAAACAAATAATGTTAAAATTATATATTTTACATTAAAAACATTTAAAAAACAACGGAGTATTGGAGGGAGAGCAAAGGAGAGGGATGAACAAGGGACCCTTCAGCGCCCTGAACCGACAGCGGGGGCCAAGAAGTCACTGCCGATCCAGGACTCATTCATTTTTATGAATGTGAGTCTGTCCACAGAGTCAGTGGATAGACGGGTCCTCTTGTCGGTGACCACCCACCTGCCGCGCTGAAAGTCCGCTCAGACAGTACGCTGGGGGGGGGGGCAAGAAAGTAACTCCAGCGCATACTGAGCGAGCTCGCGGCAGGTGTCCAGCCTGGCAACCCAGTACTCCATGGGGTCGTCGGTGCTCATGCTGTTGGAAGCACCAACGGACCCCATGTAGTCTGCCACCATGCGGGCCAGCCGCTGGTGGTTACTCATGCTGCTGCTGGTACTGGGTCGCGCAGACTGGTAGAACAGCCTCATCTCACCCTCAAGGTCACCTACTCGGCTGGTGCTGGTGGTTCCAGACACCTGCTGGGTGAGATGGGCGGGGAGAACTGGAGCGTGAGGCATAGGGTTTGCCTCCTCCAGCCGGTGGACCAGACAGGCCCGCAATTTTTCAATACGGGCCTGCCTCCGGCTGGCTGGTAGAAACTCCTCCAGTTTCCCCTTGCAGCGAGGGTCTAAAAGGGTGGCCAACCAAAACTCATCCCTCTCCTTTATTTTTATGATCCGGGTGTCCCTCCTGAGGCATCGCAGCATGTGGGCAGCCATGGGGAAGAGCACAGCCCGCTGTGACTCTTCAGAGCTGCCAGAGACCATGACCTCTTGGTCCTCCTGCTGCCGATGCTGCTGCTCCCGGTCGGAGGTGCCCCACCCCCGGACTATAGGTGCCCCCAGCATCGGCTCTCCCTCCTGACCAGACTCCTGGATGTCCACTAATTCATCCTCCTCCTCGTCCTGGGCCTGGTCCAGGTGGAGCATGGTTGACTCTTCATGCTCCACCAAGGCACTCTCCCCAGCCTCAAGCAGGCGATCTAGTGTCCTGTCCAGCAGGAACACTAAGGGGAGCACATCGTTGAGGCCGACATGCTCCCTGCTAACCATCTTTGTCGCCTGCTCGAATGGGGCCAACACGTGGCAGACTTGCTGAATCTGCCCCCACTCCGCATTAGTGACGTAGGGGAGTGAGTGTGTTGGCCCTGCAGTGCCTAGCTCCAGCAGGTATTCCCTCACCGCCCGTCGCTGCTCCCACAACCTCTCCAGCATGTTGAGGGTGGAGTTCCACCGCGTCACACTGTCCATAATCAGCCTGTGGGTGGGCAGGCTGTTGTCCCGCTGCAGTTTGGACAGGGACGCGGTGGCGGTTGGGGATCGGCGGAAGTGGCCGGCAATCCTACGTACCCTTTGCACAATGTCACTCAACCCTGGGTAAGTGCGGAGGAATTTCTGTACCACAAGGTTGAGGACATGTGCCATGCAGGGCACGTGTGTCAGACTGCCAGCCTGAAGGGCGGCGAGTAGGTTGCTGCCGTTGTCACAGACAACCATACCTGCCTGGAGCCTTCGGGGTGTCAGCCACTTCTGGACCTGAGCCTGTAGTGCGGACAGAACATGAGGTCCAATGTGTCTTCGTTCCCCCAACCTCACAAGCTGGAGCACGGCCTGGCAGCGGACGTGCCCCACACTTGCGTAGCTACGGGGACGCTTGCTTGGGGGCTCAGCAGCCGTGGAGACAGTGGCTTGCGGGAGAGGAGCAGTTCTCCCATGGACACCCCGGGGCGGCACCACAAACTCAGATGCCGCCGTTCCTTCCCCGGCGCCTCGGAGGGAAACCCAATGGGCTGTGAAACTTAGGTATCAACCCTGCCCATGCCTGCTGGTCCAAGCATCCATTGTGAGATGCACCCTGTCGCTGACAGCATGATCCAGCGACAGGCATACATTCTGCACAAGGTGCTGGTGCAGGGCAGGGACACCAGTCCTGGCAAAGTAATGGCGGCTGGGGACACGCCATTTGGGTTGGGCCTGCTCCAACATCTGCCTAAATGGGTTGCTGTCAACCAGATTGTACGGAAGCAGATGTTGGGCAATAACCCTTGCCAGGAGCCCATTGAGTGAACGCACACGTCGATCCCCTGGGGCGTAGGGCACGGTGCGTTCAAAAGCATCAGCAATTGATGGCTGGCGCCGGACGGCAAAGGAGATAGAGGAGGGTGCACTGGTTGCAGAGGGATGGCTGCTGATACCAATACCTCTACTAGAGGGAGCTGGTGGGTGGGAAACAGTAGTGGCAATAGAGAGGGGGAGCTGCTGTACAGTGGCAGGAGCTGCTGTCCCCTGCACACTGGCATTGCTGCTACTACCACTCTTACTCTGTTCCCACTCCCGCCAGTGGTTCAATCGCATGTGCTGGTTCAGGGCTGTGGTACCCAGCCGAGAAACTGACCTCCCTCTCCTCACCCTGGCATGGCAGAGGTTACAAACAGCAACAGTAACATCATCTGTTGCCAGGGTGAAGAAAGCCCAAACAGGCGATTTCCGCACCAACCTCCTGTCCGATGGCATGGTGCTGGCTTGCGCCTGTTGGGCCTCAGTGTGCACAGGTGGAGCATGCTGCTGCTGCTGCTGCCTGCTCCTCTCAACAGTAGAGCCCCTGCCAA
The DNA here is from genome assembly GCF_905171765.1 of Bufo bufo. Classification (NCBI taxonomy): domain Eukaryota; kingdom Metazoa; phylum Chordata; class Amphibia; order Anura; family Bufonidae; genus Bufo; species Bufo bufo. The sequence continues at coordinate 177,781,512 of NC_053394.1, forward strand.
TGGGCTCCCTGGAGACCTGCCGCACCGTTTGCCTCTGGTGCCTACCTACTTCAGTGCTGCTGTTACTTGACAAAATAGGTGGCACCCATTCGGCATCACCCTCCTCCTCATTTTCAACGTCAGACCCGGTGCCAAACTGTGGTGGACTGAGGGGAACAGCTAACATGGAGCCCCTGACTGTGCTCCGCTGTCCCCTCGCTGACGCCTGGGTCTGACTAGATGTGGGAGTTGTGTGGCTCAAACCACCCGCACCTGTTGGAAGGGATTCCAAAGGCGTATTTATTGACGTTGCCTCCTCCTCCTCGTTATCACCCATCCCTTCCAAAAAGTACTGCCCATCTTGAGGGCTGAACTGTAAATCACCCTCCTGAATAGCCTCCCCCAGAATGTCCAGCTCAGTGTCCTCGTCTTCAAATATGAGCGGGGACAATTCTGTGGGAGTGGGGGTTGCTAGTACAGGAGGCGCAGATCTGCCGCTACTGCTGCTGCTATGAACTGGGGCTGAGGACTCCGTGGCACTCGAGTCAGCCACCAGAGCCATCACTGTCTCGGCGTCCTGGGAAAGTATGGCCCTTGGACGGCTGCTAAAATTAAAAAAATCACGGATCAGGCGGACACCACTGCCACTGGCACCTGCCTGTACATGACTGGAGGAGCGGCCCCGTGCTGTCGGCGGTCCAGCAACGGAACTGACTCCTCTATTTGCCCGACCGCGGCTGCCTGCACGGCCCGGTGCACTCATAGTTTAGGTAAAAGTGATTGGGCTAAAGGTTTATTGGGGTAGGGACGTGTGTCAAAAAACAAAATAGATTTAACTTGTAATGTAAACAAAAAAATAAATATATAAATTAAAGTAATAAACGGAAAATAAATAAAACGCCTAACTTAAAAACCAAACTAATTAAGAGTAAGTATAATTTTTTTTGGGTTTTTTTATGACAAACTAAGAAACACAGAAACACGCACACAATCAGACGCAAAGACAAGACAAACGAAAGCTTTTTTTTTTCTTTTATAAAACTCTAACAAAGAAA